>NW_021604663.1:3745467-3780102 GCF_004785775.1 Grammomys surdaster | reverse complement strand
TTTTGGTTTTTCGAGACAGGGTTTCTCTGTGTAGCCCTGGCTGTCCTGGAACTCACTCTGTAGACCAGGCTGGCCTTGAACTCAGAAATCCGCCTGCCTCTGCCTCCCAAGTGCTGGGATTAAATGCCTTCGTTTTAGAGGGAAGCTTTAGTTTGAGTTGAATTTACACCAGTGACATATAGGTCATGGAGACTCCTCCAGCGGAAAGGCTACCCAAGGAAAGGGACTGTAAGGGGTTTTGTATGGAGTGTGAAGTTACTCATGTCAGTGCTGCCTAAGAAAGAGGGGTGCTAGTACAAGCCTCTGGCAGGCACCCAGTGGCGGGCAACAGCAGTCTGGGGGAGTTTGTGAAAACAAAAGGTCAGGACCCCTTCTTCCTCTGCCAGTGAAGTCACAACTCTCATGTCCATTGCACTTGGACCCTGAGCCCCTCCCTAGAGGAGTCATTGTCTTCCCTCGTCATCTCAGAAATAACCTAAACAGCAGAAAGCCCCACAAAGTCTGGAGGAGACTGTGAGGGGCTGGAGGTGGCTCAGCAGTTAAGAGCACTGGTGTCTCAGAACCACCTGTAACTCCAGTTCCAGGCCAGTGTGATGCCCTCTTCACACCTCTGTAGGTACCAGGCACACATGCGGTGCACATACAGACAGTCAAGCAAAACACACGTGTGCATAAAGTAAAATAAAAATAAAACCGGGCATGGTGGGACATACCTATAACCCCAGGATTCTACAGGCTGAAGCAGGGGAATCATGACTTTTAGGCTGAACTGCACCACACAGCAAGATCCTGTCCTCTCCACCCCCAATCCACGTCTAAGATGGCAAGCGCCTCTGATTTTAAACTGCCAGTTCACTTGGAGTGGCAAACATTTACATATTTACGTCTTTGCGCAAAATTCTTGATTTAGTTCAAGTAAGATAAAATCGGGTCAAGTTCTCTGTTACTAAAGTACTGTCCATACTGTGAGGCCAAGGGTTAGAAGCAGCCATAGAAAAAAATCTTAGAAAAACAAAATTATCTCACAGCCCCTTGAAAGTCTGTCTCAACATCCTTGAGTTATTTTCCAAGTTCTCAGTATTTTTGAGGTTTTTTTTTTTTTTTGCCTCAAGTGGGTAGGAAGCATTTGAAAAAACTCTTTCACCTTTTATTAAAAGGGGATTTAAAAATCAGATACTGCAGAATCTAAGGGCACAGGAACTCCATGAAAACCCCAAAAGAGAGGATTCTGCAACACTCAGATGCTGGAGGACACAAAGGACATCTGCGGGAGCCTGGGTCCAGCCAGCTCTGTGCATGCACAGACACTGTAGCATGATTTTCCTGGCACTGGGATTCATTCCCCAGACCTGAGAACATCCTCTCCATCCTGATTGAGCCTGTGGCTGCACTCAGCTGGAAGAGGGCTAAGCAGAGGCCCCTGGTGCATTTGAATCTCATAATTGGAACTCTGGTTCTCATGAACTTTCTTGGTTTTTTCTAAGTCAAACTCAAGAAGATGTGTTCTTACACGGCAAGCGTGTGACACTTGGTGCCCTGAGGACCATGCATTTTCTAGGTCACTTGGTCAGCTTGATGCCGGAGAGGGATGCAGAAGTCCTCGTTAATGAAAAGGTAGGGACCTGTGAGGTGGCTGTGTGGGTTAAAGACACTTGCTGGCAAGCCTGAGGGCCAGAGTTCAATCCCTGGGACACACAGACTGGAATCCTAAAACTAACTCCCTCAGACTTCCACATGTATGATATAGCGCCTGCACACCCGGGACCTACAAACACAAAATAAATGAACAAAGGTAATTTTTACATTTAGTACTAAAAAGGAGGCCTGTTCCCTCCGCCCTCCAGCACTAACCCCAGGGATGTTTGGCTGCTATGATATACAGTTACGTTTCCCCGACAACATGACTCAGTCCTTTTCTGGCTAGGGATTAGCAAACTTGTCCTGTAAAAAGAAAGCAAAGGTTTTTAGGCTCTGGAAGCTCCCTGTGTCTAACATTCCTCTTTGTCAGCTTGTCTGTTTGTTTCCTTCCCTGTCGCTGTTGTTGAAGCCCGGAACACATTTTAAGTGATACCTGGATCCAGGGATGTCCAAATGCAGAACGGAAAGCTCTGTGGAAGTGTGGGTGATGGTCCACCAACCACAGCCTTTCATAAGTAGAGCTAAACATAGGGCCCAGGACAACACCCATGCTAAGACGTGCATTCCCTGCCAGAGTGGCTCAAGGAACCAGAGAGGAGGAAGTTAGAAGTCCTAGGCATGTGAGGAAGGATGGCTGGGTGGGCAGGGTCTCTGTTGAGGACCCAGGCAGGACAGTGTGCTTTGGCTTAACTCTTGCTTTCCATCCAGCAGCAGCTTTCAAGTTTGTTTGGACCTAAAGGAAGTCTGAGAGGCCTGAGTACTGACATTTTCCCTGTTCGAGACAGAGCTGACATCTCACTGTCATGCCTGATTCTCAAGCTCTGGGACACTCTTCTAGAATATGAGCCACTATGTGCAGTGTCACTTAGCCCTCTTCAGCCTATCCTGTGAACACCAGGGCTCAGGACAAAGGAAAAGGGACTCTCTGGCTACTGCACCTCGTAAGATCCTGTGCCTCTACTAACCCAGGTGTCTTGCATCTTTCCAAGCCTATACCCTGAGCAGAAGGAGAGTATAGACACGGGCCTATAAGTCAAAATGATGTGCCCAGGCAGTTCCCAGCACACACCTCAGCTTACAACCATCTGTAACTCCTGCTCCAGATCACCCAATGGCCTCTCATATATATATATATATATATATAAACACTTACAGCCCCCCCCACACACACACAGATACACACACATTCATGCAAACACTTTAAAATGTAAAAACCAAAAACAAAATAACTCCAAATATTCTGTGCCACCTTAAAATTGCTCTTAGGTCTCTTCTTAAAGACGTTTGAGAACACTGTGGACATTTGAAAGCATCCACTAAAACCTGATTAAATTAATTCATGGCTGGCTCAGAATCTACAACAGCCACCTTGACACCTTGTAGACACTTAGCAAAAAGAGAAAAGAAGAAGAGAAAAAACCAAGGTGAAGTGAGAAAGAACAGATAAAGAGAAAGAAGAAAGGAAAAATATGAGGAGGGAAGGACAGAGAAAGAGAGGGAGAGAGCGGAGAAGGAAGGGTAGGGAGAAAAGAGGAAAGGGGAGGGAAAAGAGAGGAAAAAGAGAAGAGGACAGATAGAAAGGAAGAAGGGAAGGAAGGAAAGGGGAAGGAGGGAAAAGAGAAAGGGAAGCAGAAAAAGGGAGGGAAGGAGGAAGAAGGAAGTGAGGAGAGGAAGGAGAAGAAGGGAATGTTGGGATGTAGGGGAAGGAAGGGAAAGAGAGGGGATGGAAGCCAAGATTAGTCTTGCTTGTGTAATAAACACATCATAAGGATTTTCTGTGTCTAGTCATGTTTTGCAAACACAAAGAGAAGCCAGCCCTTTCTAGTCCTGTCCCTTTAAAGCAATGTCTGACCTGCTACGGCCTCTCCCTACCCAGAGCATTGGACCTCAGCAGTAAGTATGGGGAACTTAAAGGACACAGCTCTTTAGAACATGGTGTAGCTCTGCATGGACGCTCACAAGAGCCCATCTGCTCTTTAAGGCAGGCTGCCACTGTGCAGGGGTTCAAAGGGCTGACGGACTCTGCAGGCAGTCACCCTAATGAGCTACTCTGTGTGAGCCACTGCAGTCTGCGGGGATGGCAAAGCATACAACAAAGACATCAGGCCCCAGATGAGGTGTCAGTTATGAGGATGCTGGCAAGAAAAGCCTGCCTCAAAGCAAGGACAGATGCTTACAAGACAGTCTGCAGGAAAAGCTCGCTTGGGGAACGTGTGATCTGAAGCAGGATTATACTATTCTTTTTTGTTGCTGTTATTGTTAAGGCTTATTGTATTATTTATTCCCATCGTGTGTTTGTGTGTGTGTGTGTGTGTGTGTGTGTGTGTGTGTGTGTGTGTGCCTTGTATGTGGGGGTGTCTGTGAAAGCCAGAAGAGGGCATTAAATCATCAGGAATGAGAGTTGCAGGCACTTTTGAGCTGTGCAATGTGAATGCTGAGAACCAAAGTTGGGTCCTATGCAAGAGCAGCAAGTACTCCTAACCACTAAGGCGGCTATCTGTCTATCTATCCATCTATCTATCTATCTGTCTATTTATCCATCTATCTATCTCTCATATTTTCTAAATCCTCAGGATCAGATGGGTCTCTACAGCAGGAGTGGAGCCACAAGTCCTGTATTAAGGACTAGCACCACCTAATGGGACAGCAGGTTTCCCTGTCACTCATGACCTTGAGAACAAAAATGCTGTGTGGGAGCCTCCACTCGAGATGGGACTGTCACCTTCAAGTCTCTAGGACAAGTAAACCAAACCAGCAAAGTATTGTGTAGGTGTATATTTTTCTCAACCTACTTTAATAAGGGTTCAACCTCTCCTCTAGCCCACCACCCAGCAGAGGTAATAGAAAAGACAGGTTAATAGAACATGGGGGAAGCAAATCTATAGGGTCTTCCAACCTTTGTAGTTCTCAATCCAGTCCACTAGCAAACACCAAATATGAATCAGCAGCTGCAGTCCAGTCTACTCAGCAGGCACCACACATGAATCAGTGAGGGCCGTTCTATCCAGAAGAAACTGCAAGGCTCACCAACCACCTTGAGTCCACAGAAGCGGCAAGAAGCCACAGGAACCTCAAGAGAAGTTCTTTGGCGGGTTTCTTTCTGTGACATCACCACAAGTGAAGCTCAGCAACGCAATGTAAGGCGAACCAATACATGTGTATCGTCAGTGAAGACTAGCGAGGCAGAGCAAGGCAAACCAATGCTAGAGCTCCACTGTCCGTGGGGTCATATTTATATTCCCTTTAAACATCATGCGTTCCTTCATGTATCTGCCACAGCAGTGTTGTCACACTCCATATCTGCAGAGCGGTTTCTCAGACACACGGTTTTCTAAATACCAGCACACAGCACAGTGCCAGGTAGCAGCGTGACAATTCCCTAGGGAACTTAAAAGAGTTTTTAGGTTAAAAGCTGGAGGCTCTGAATCTGGCACGGAATTTAGGAATGCACATTTTTAACATTCTCTGCAACGTGTATATGCAATCGTGCTTGTGGTATGTATGTACCAAAAAGAGAGTACATTTGGAGAGCTGATAAGATTCTGTTTGTTTGTTTGTTTGTTTGTTCCATTCGTTGCCACTCTGAATACTCACATAAGCCTGAGCACTGTGATCCCCAGCCTCCATCAATGATGCTGTAATCCCCAGCCTCCATCAATGACTCTGTAATCCCCAGCCTCCATCAATGGCTCTGCAATCTCCAGCCTCCATCAATGGCTCTGCAATCCCCAGCCTCCATCAATGGCTCTGTAATCCCCAGCCTCCATCAATGGCACACTCCAAACACTGACCTAGTCACCTACTTAAGAATGGGGATATGCATTGAGCACCAGAGAAAACAGAGGAAGATGCTTTCCTCATGACTGCCACTTTATTAGGAAAGGAAGTTGCTAGAGTAGTGATCTACAGCATTGCCACCCCCAAATTCCCACACTTTGAAGAGCTTGGTCTCCAGTAGAGACCTTCTGAAAGTGAGGCTCCATGGAAGGAGATTAAATAATTGTGTCACTGAAGGGGACAAGGGTACTCCAGCTGCTTCCTCTTTCTTTACTTCCTGGCCACCTTCTCTGCCACACATTGTAGCCATGATGCACAGTGCCTACCAGTACATGAAAGCCCAAAACAGCATGGCCAGGAGACAACAGACAGAGATGTAAAACTGTAGAAACAACTGTAGAAATTCACCTTCCTTTCTCTTATACTACTTGGTATATGAGGACTTGTGACAGTGCAACAAAGCTAATGAATACAGGACATCCTTCCCCCACAGTTCCCCAGACAGGACTCCATCACGCCCCTTCTTCTCCCCACAGGTAGGCACTTCCCCTACCATAAGCTCGTCCTGCCCTCCCTGGTAGAACAGCTCAGATGACTGGCTACTAGCCCTTCCAGGAGCTCTCCCCATCCCTTCCAGGAACTGTGCTCTCCCAGTTAGCAGCTGACATGGAGCAACCGTGACCAAGGAGAGGAAGGGTATAGGAAACACTTCAGTAAGGGAGAAAACTGGGGATTAAGGAAATCAGACTAGCGTCAGTTCTTCAGGATTTTCCAGTACTTTAACCTTCCTAAACTGAACATTCCTAAGAAGAAAACACATTATTGGCACTTGCCCCAAGCCCATTTGGCAACAGGCCCTGTTCTGTGGTGCATTTGGACTAGCGATGTGCACACTGCACTTGTGAGTTCACCTGAGGAGAAGGTAGGCGCCGCACTGAGCACTAAACACAGCTCCTGCTACTTGGCGCTTACTCAGCAAACATGTCTCCTTTTGCCCAGCCTCCACTCTCTGCCCCCACACCTCTCCTCTGCACCTCCCCAGTCTGATTCTTTATACCATCCTCTGCCCACCTTTAAATATCTTTTGGGGGAGGGTTTCCTGACAGGGCTCTGGCCTGGTTCCCACTCTTAGAACTTTGAGGAGACCTTGGCCATCATTCAGCTGGCTATATTAGGCAGCACTGCCTGGGCTATGCCATCAGGTGTCTAAATCAAGCCTCTGTTAGTCATTCTGCCCCGTAAGCCTTCCTAAGCTGAGCTCCCCCTTCCCATGGGGTCACTGCATCTTCTCAGTTCCCACCCTCATTGCTATCTACCGTCGGAGCTTGCCCTGGGATCCCCCTGAGGAGCTGGTCCCAGAGTTCATCCACTCTGCCTGAAGTCACTCCTGCTCAAACACTCTTACAGACACCTCTACCTGATTCCATAGGATCTCCTCGCCTCTCAATCACCACATCCTTCCTTAGGGATTTCTAGTTAGCTCAAAATCAACCCATCATGACACAAACCACCTTTCTGGGTAAGGAAGCTGCACCATGGTCAGCTACAGAAAGAAAAGGAAACAGAAATCAATACTTGTGCACGAATTGCTTCTTTACATGTACCACCTGTTTGCTGCCACCCTGAGGGTCTTGCTTCTGCTAAAGAGGAGTCTATGACATTGCAAAGTGCAACCCCACTACAGGACTATGGCCCTGGGCTATGGTCATACACTTTCCTGTGTAAGCATCAGGGCTTCTGCATTTTACACAGAAGGCCTACTTTTTTTTTTTTTTCGAGACAGGGTTTCTCTGTATAGCCTTGGCTGTCCTGGAACTCACTCTGTAGACCAGGCTGGCCTCGAACTCAGAAATCCGCCTGTCTCTGCCTCCCAAGTGCTGGGATTAAAGGTATGTGCCACCACTGCCAGGCGAAGGCCTGCTTGATCAAGACTGGTACTTCAACAAAGGTATCTCTCACAGGCCAGGCCCGTGAGCAGCCACCACTGCTGAGGTGGCTTGGTCCATCTTCATTGACCAAATGTTGTCTTTATGGGGAAAAAAGTAAATGATTCACGTGAGGGACAAACTCGAAGTTTGCTTCAGAGAGTAAGGAAGGACACAGTGATCAGGACAGGGGAGGAACAGAAATTTTAAAAAAAAGTGTCAACAGGGGGTGAGATGGGCCTGACAGTGTGGATCAATGATGACGAGGCAGGACCTGATGGTTAAACTTTCTCTTCCTTTGTAACAGTGAATGTCAGGAGACAGTATCCCCTTCTGTCTCCATGATGAGGATGCAGAGAAGTCTACCTCAGCCGCAGATGCTCTGTGGGATTCCAAAATCATCAGGGTGGCAGCGGGGGCGCTGATCACCAAGACCTCTGGGAAAGGCAAGGTTATGGGTGACAGTCATACTTTATATGTATGTCCATTTAGTTAACCGAATCTTCAGCAGGAAGTGCTAGCATTCCTGGATAAGGCAGGATTGGTTGCCAATATTCATGTGGAGTTTCACAGGAGAGAAGAGGCAGCACTCCACTGAGACTAGACGTATTTCAGGATAATAGATGATAGTCCGTGTCTGCAGAGACGGGGACAGTCAGATAGTGTAGCGAATGCTGCTATGGCTTGAATATATCCTCCATAAACCAAGTGTTGAAAGAGTGATCCCAATACAACAGTGTTGGGAGATGGGGCCCTCATGGCTGGGTTAATGTTATTACGGGACTGGTTTTACTGTAGCAAGAAGAGTTGGGAGACTCTGGTTTACACTCCCTTCCCTTATCTCCCCTCTCTCTCCCTCCCTTCCTCTCTCTTCTGCCTTCTCCCTCTTTAATCTCCATTCCATGTTTGCCCTTCCATGTGCCACCATTGAGGGCGGAACTAAGAAGGCTCTCACCATATTGCTGTCTTGACCTTGGATTTCTCAGCCTCTAGAATTATGAGAAATTGATTTCTATTTTTTATATAAATTATATAGTCTGTGACGTTCTATTATAGCAACACAAAATGGACTATGGTAGATGGTGACTAACCTGAGACAAGTATGGAAAGCAGTCAATGTAAAAAGATCCTTCCTGCTGCTCTAGACAGCGAGCAGACACATATTAGCATTTCTCTGAGAGTGTTTCCTATACTCCAGCTTGCTCTATCTACATGATTCCCGAACAAAAGGATTTCCCCCCCCCCCCATGGCTTGACCCTGTATAGGAACTGAAGAGGTAGATATGGCGTTCAGTTGTCAAATGGTTAGTGTTGTGGTTTGAATCTCAAAGTCCCCTACAAGCTGATGTTTCAAGTACTTGGTTCCAAGCTATGGCATGGTTTTGGAAGGCTGTGGGATCTTTGGGGGGGTAGCCTGGAAGAAGTAGGTCATTGGATGCAGCCCATTGAGGGTTATGTCCAACCTGGCTCCTGCTCTGCTTCTTCCACATGCTCTCACTACCTTGCTTTCTCCATCCAGATAGAATGAACTCTCTGGAACTGTGAACCAAGACAAACCTTTCTCCCTTAAGTTGTTTCTGTTGGGTGTCAGGAACACAGTGGTGTGAGGGTAACTTATTCAGTTGTGGTTCCTGTAAAAGGCTCAAGTGACTACAGGAAAGCATTGCATGATGAGCGAGGAAAAAGAGAAGATTTTTGGTGGCTCTATGACTACAGCTCAGGTTATTCCTGAATCCTGTCTATCTTCTTGTGCTTGGACTTTCGATAGCCCAACTTCCTAGGAGTTGGTCATAACATGCCATCACAGTTCTGTCTAGCATGGTCTATATGAACCCCCAAAGTAAGAACTCTAAGAGCTCAGTGAAGGCAGCAAATATATCCAAAGCTTCATGAGTCTGGACCTTTGACTGTAGTGTGATCATTAGAACCAGCAGATACAAATCGTGTTGCAAGAAACCAGACTATAGGATATTCCCCAACACTGGAAGTCCTCATCAGTGTAACATTTCCTCATAGCACCTTTCGAACAATAGCAGTGATGGGAAGAGCTGCCCCAGCACTAACCCAAGAGCTCTTTGGACAGGAATAGACCATGAAACACATCAGAAGGCCAAGGGCATTCATTGTGATGTGGGGTGATCTACAACTTTACCCAATGAAGAGAATTTACCCAGTATTTTTTTTAAATAAATAAGTTGGACAATTCAACCAGCAAGTCCCAGTCTCACTGCTATAACCCAGCACAGGAAGCACTGAACACTCCTCCCTGTGGCCCTGGGCTTGAGCTGGAGCATCTGGCGTCCAGGGAAAGCTGATCACTGGGAGTTAAGCCCTGGAGAGGCGCCATTGGCAACAGAAGCCAAGAATGTGTCCAAGTCCGGAGACACATCACAGCTCATTAGCCAACGGCCTGTTTTTCCTAACCACCTATGCAAATATTTGTGCCTCCTTCTTTCCCCTATGATGGAGAATGATGATAAACTTGTGAGAAATGTATAGTTATCTAGACAAAAGTTTTCCTTGTACCAATCTTTCCTTTAACTAATATCCTTGACAACTTACTGCTAAAATAAATGAAGAGTCTCGGAGAACAATGATTTTTCCCCCATCAGAGTCTTTCAGACTAAGAAAAAAAAAGCTTATGTATGATTTTATCATTCCATAATGTATAGACTCATCACCAATTAGTGAATCCGGTGCTTCCAAAGGAAAGATCTGTGCCTAGCGGAAGAAGCCAGGAGAAGCAAGTAAGTTAGTTCATTGGCCTCCCAACTGTCAATTTAAGTCGCTGTACCATGAGAGTAGAGAAGCAACTTGAGTTAGTCAGGGAAGGCTGCTACGCAGCAGTAGTAAAGGATCCCCAAACCTTGGTGACTGTGATTTGAATACAAATGGCTGCATAGGTTCGAATACTTGAATGTTTGGTCAGATTAGGAGGGATGACCTTGCTGAAGTGGGTGTGGCCTGGCCGAAGGAAGTGTGTCACTGTGGGTGGGCTATGGGGTTTCAGAAGCCCAACCCAGGCCCAGTGGTGCTCTCTCTCTCTGCTGCCTGTGGACCTGGATATAGAACTCTCAGCTCCTCCAGCACCATGTCTGCCTGTGTGCTACATGCTTCCCGCTATGCTGACAATGAACTCAACCTCTGAAACTGTAAGCAGCCCCCAAATAAATGCTCTCCTCTTATTAAGTTGCCGTGGTCATGATGTCCCTTCGAACAATAGAACATTGACTAAGACCGTAGCTTATATAAATTTGAATCTCTTGGTTCACATCTCACACAGACTGGCAGTGGATTCCCCCTGGCACTGTCACTCAGCGTAGGCTGAGATACTAGGCTGATAACCTCCAATTCCCTATTCTAAGTGCCAGAGGGAAAGGCAACTGTGGGGGACTACCACACAGGATCTTACTGCATTCACGAAGAAGTTAGACATTTCATTTACATTCATCAGCCAAAGTCGAGCATGAGGGCACACCTCACTCCAAGTGGGGAAGAGTATAAAATCCTACCACATACTCAGAATGGCTGTAAATTAGAAACACTTGGCAAAGGGGTTTGGAAAGATTATTCAAGGGTTAAAAGAACATACTGCTCTTGAAAAGGATCTGAGTTCACCCACTTTGGGCAACTTACAATTACCTGTAATTCCAGCTCTAGGGGATTCAACACCATTTTCTGGACTCTACAAGCATCTGTAGTCATGTACATACACCTGTATTCATGAATCTACACCTGCCCTCATGAGTATACACCTGAACTCATGAGTATACTCCTGAACTCATTTGTATACACTTGCACTTATGAGTATACACCCCCACACAGGCATATACATAGTTTAAAAATAAAGGTAAACTTTTTTTTTTTTTTTTGGTTTTTCGAGACAGGGTTTCTCTGTGTAGCCCTGGCTGTCCTGGAACTCACTCTGTAAACCAGGCTGGCCTTGAACTCAGAAATCCGCCTGCCTCTGCCTCCCAAGTGCTGGGATTAAAGGCGTGTGCCACCGCTGCCTGACATAAAACTATTTTTAATTATTTTTTTTTAAATACTAGGTACATTAATCATCTTTGGAAACAATAATGAAATACTATCAAAGGAAGTTTAGAAAAGGCCCAAGCCAACTGAGGAGAGTTCACAGAAAGGCTGGACAGGTAGGGCCCTCAGGAAGGGAAGGAGTGGATGAACTGTGAGGAGTGTGAGGGACAACGTGGAGCTGGCATGGGGACATTAGGCAGTGGCTCTGAACATGGCATCTGCAGAAGACACATGGGGAAACTGCCCAGTGTACTCATCCTTCCAGGACTCTCAATCCTCAAGATCTGGGGAGAGGCTTGACAGCCCTCCGCCACACGATAGTGTAAAAACATGCTTTAATCTGATTCATAGGGAACTGGAAAGAAATATTATCCTTTGCAGCATAATAGAAGTGTGGCTCTTAACACGTGCAAAAATCTGAACATGATTTAACCTGCCAATTCTGGTTATGTATCACCACAAAAACATAAGTTCTCGGGTCCCGTGACAGTCAGGACATTTATCAAGAGAGGGTGATATTTGTCTTCAAGTACTCAGCTCTTTGAACAGGGCTAGGGGAGGAGCCCTGCTTGCAGTTTCCAGGCACTTGAACACACTGTCAAAAGTAAGCAGGTGAACAAACCTGTTTCCACACTGATGCCTAGCAGATTCCCATCAAGCACGGTTACTCTTACCATCAAAAAAAAATGATGGCTCAGGAGTTCAGCCTTAATCAACTCGCTTGTCACAAAAAAAAAATGTATCACAAATAGGAAGTGCTGGAAACCACTGGGTGTGCACTCATTCACTCACGTACTTGCGCACGCACACACCAAACACCCCACATACACACTCACACAAGAAAATGCAGATTGCTGTAAGAGCCCTTGAAAAACATCGGGGCTTTAACTTGGGGAAAGTTCCAGAGCAGGCAGGCAAAGCAAGAGGCAGCACTTTTTGCCTCTTAATCTAAGAGCTTAGAACCACTAATACGAAGGCCACACAACTGGCTAGTTGACCCTTCCACTAGAACACAAAAAGTGCAAGCTTGGTTCTCAGCACCCACATCTGTGGCTGACCACTTGTAACTCCAAGGGGAGTGGATGCCCCCGACAGGTCTCTGCACATCCCATACTCACATGAACTGCTTACCCACACACAGATATACACAGAGAGGTCATTAGAATGAAAACACAGTAAGTCCAGATGTTCAGCATCGCATGAGTGGATAAGGAAAATGTGGTGCTTACACACAGTGGATGTGTACAGCTGTAAAAGGAAAACACGCCATCTGCAGGGAAATGGATGGAACTAACGATCTCAAGTAAACTAAGCCAGAGTCAGAGGGCAGAAAGACAATGATGCATGCTTTCTCTTAGATGTGAAGTTAGGATTTGTGTGTGTGTGTGTGTGTGTGTGTGTGTGTGTGTGTGTGTGTGTGAAATATAAAAAAGGACCATGAAAAGGAAGGAAGAGATCTTAAGTGTGAGGGAAGGTTCACAGGGAATTGAATTCATGGGACGTGAAAGCAGGAGAGATTTGTGTACGCTCAGGAAAAACATGAATGGAGAGTGAGGAGTGCAGGGTGGGACGGGATGCCTAAGAAGACGTTCTATGACACTCCACATCATAAAGAAACAAGTCAATTCACATGTTAACTTAAATTTATTTTAAACATGAGAGAAAGAAAAATATAAACTCAGGGCCCAGGATCTGACTTGATCAGAAGTGCTTGCCATATGATCCCGAGGCACACACTTAAAAGCCTGGCACTAAACAAGGCTCAGTTAGAGACTCTTCCCAAAGTAAAACAATAGAAGACACATGATATTAACCTCTGGTCTCCACTGTATACACACATATACATACACACATACACATACATATACACATATACAGAGAGAAAGAGAGAATAATAGAAATTAAGTTTATATAAATAAAATGACAACTTCTTACCATCTAATAAGATAGTAGAGCTTGTGTGAGCAGTAGTAAGAAACCAACAGAGATTTGGGGACAGAATAACAAGAGCGTCTAAGTCTGAAAGCTAGCCTGGTAGATATGCCTGCACTCCCAGATACCAGGGAAGCCATAGAAGAAGAACTGTAGTTCAAAGCCTTCCTGAACTGTAGAGAGCATTAAGGCCAGTGCAAAGACAGGTGAGGTTTTGTCTCAACATCTACATAAGCAAAAGGAAGTTTGGAAACATAGCTTGTCAGAAGAATGTTTGCCCAGCATGGACAGGGCTTTATGTTGACGCCTCAGCAGTACAAAAACTAACAACAAAAGAAATCCTAAGAACAAAATGCTTTTGGAAAATGAAGTTGTAATTAATCATGCAAGAGATTGAAAGAAAAATGTGGAGAAGAATGTGGAAAAATATGCTCACTGTCATGTGATAGCTGAAGTCGAAGAGGACAAAGTCAGACCCCTGTGGAAAGGAATTTCAGGAAAGAACAAATTTAAAGAATGAGGACAGATGGCTGGTAGTTTAAGACCTTCCTGTCTGAGGGCATGGATGGAGGAAACATTAAATTGCAGACACAAGCAGAGACGGAGACTCAATAATTTGTCCTCATAAAAATTCACCTGTTGTATTAGTTACTCTTCTCACACTGTGACAAAATACCCAGAATAAAGCAACTTAAAGGACAGAAATGTTTATTTTCCCCCGGAGTCTGAGGATACAGTCTACTACAGAGTATAAACCACATTTCTATTACTGAGACAAAATACCATGAGCAAAGGCAACTTATAAAGTAAAGCATCTAGTTGTGCTTACAGTTCTGGAGGGTTAAAGTCCATGATATTGGAGCTTAGGCATAGTGGCAGGAACAGTTGAGAGCTCACATCCTGTTCCACAAACGAGAGGCAGAGAGAGCTAACTGGGAATCACACAAGTCTCTTGAAACCTCAAAGCCTGCCCCCAGTGGCACACCTCCTCCAAAGAGACCACACCTTCCAATCCTCCCCAAACAGTTCCACCAACTAGGGACCAAGTATTCAAACTGTGAGCCTATGGAGGCCACTGTCATTCAAACCACCACACTTGGCAAGGAAGTTGTAGTAGCCAGAGCCTAGGGCATCTGCATTTGAGAAGGAGTTGAAAGCTCGTGCTTGTCTATCTTTCCCCTTTTTCATCCGTACCCCAGTCCAGGGAATGGTGCCACCCATGTTTAAGGTGGGTCTTGCCGTCTCAGTTAACCTAATCTAGATAATCCCACACAAGCATACACTGAGATGTGTCTCCTACGTGAATCTAGACCCTATAGAGTTGGAACTAAGATTAACCATCACATATGTTGAAATTCTTACCACCAATAAGATGGCATTTGGGGATGGGACCTTTGAGAATTCATTTTCCATTTTTTAATGAAGTTTCTTCTATGTCTTCGTTACACACTATAGACTTAAGTATATTTATGTTGTTTTTGTGTTCACTGGTCTGAAACAGATGGAATTCTTAGTAGCCAGACTTTACTATCTTTATGTACATGAACAGAGTAAGGCATATAGTAAGTACACTGGACGGAAGGAAGGATAAGTGGATGGATAATTAAATAAATGACAAATAAAATTAAATGCATTGAAATCTTTAAGAAAATCTATTTACTGGCAGTCATATTACCAAAACAACCTGAATTCAAGGGACTGAGATGAGAGGAGTCGGGGAGGGAACAATAGCAAGCCTAACATTTCTCACGTTGTCTTTGGATTTTTCTAGTTTACAAATAATGCTGGGGCATGGTGGTTGTGGTGGTTTGAATATGCTTGGCCCAGGGAGTGGCACTATTTGGAGGTGAGGCCTTAAGTGTGACTTTGTCGGAGGAAGCGTGTCACTGTGGGGTGGGCTTTGAAGCTCCATCCAGTGTGAAAGAATTTGTCTTCTCCTAGCGGCCTTCAGATGAAGATATAGAGCTCTCAGCTCCTCCTGCACCATGCCTGGCTTTCACAAAGCACTAAATCATATGAGAAGTTAAAATAAGAGCTAATATTCTTATTATCTGAGACATCTATAATCTGAATTTTCAAAATCTGTCAATGGACCAACAAGAGAGTTCAATGGGTTAAAGCAGTTGCTGTCTGATGCTGTAGGCCTGGTGCCCCAAGTTCAATTCTGGACCCATGTAGAAGTTAAAGAAAAGAACTGAGCCCACAAAGCTGTCCTCTGACTTCCACACTTGCACAATGGCACATGTGAACACGTGCACACGCACACACTAGGGCACACACACGCACACAAACAATAATTTATACACATGCACAACAATAAGCACTTCAGTGGCTTCCACCGCAGTGTCACGTGTTCCTTCCACCGCAGTGTCACGTGTTCCTTCCACTGCAGTCTCACGTGTTCCTTCCACCACAGTGTCACTTGTTCCTTCTGGCTGACGGTGCAGCGGCCTACATCTGCTACATCTGCAACCCCAGCACTTAAGGCAGGGCACATGAATTGTTACAAGATTGAGCCCAGGCTGGTCTACATAGTGAGTTCTAGGCCATCCAGAGCTATGTTAAGAGACCTTGTCTCAAAATAAATAAGTGAGGGATGGCCAAGGTCACTCAGACAGGAGGACCAGTGTAGAGCCTAGAGGCCCATTGGATCCAGAGTAGTGTCTCTGGCAACAGATGACTCTGAAAGGGACCTATGTTTCAGAAATCTCTGAAATGCACATTTTTCTAAATAACAAGAATCACCATGTAAATGAACTTGGGAAAGTGCTTGAAACAGGGAAGATGACGTGGTGGTTTTGAGAGTTATACAGTGTGTCTGTCATTGCTCCTTTCCGTTTTCAGCAGGTTACATTAACACCACTTATTTATTACAGCTTAACCATCCACATCGCCTGACCATAAGACTTTATAGAGTGTTCAAGACATTTGAGTAAAGTTTAAATAATTTTCTCTTGCCCTCCCCTTCTCCCTCTCCCTCTCCTTCTTCCTCTCCCTCTCCCTTTCCCTCTCCCTCCTTCTACCACTAAGATATACCCCCAGCCCTCACTACAACAGCCTTAAAAGGCAGACCTCTTACCCATACATTCATGCCTAAAATCAATGAGACGTCTCTTCCTAGACAAGGGGGTTAGAGATCTTATTCTCAGTGCTGACACTCCATACTTGGCTCAAACACAGAAGACTTCAGAGTCACAAAGGGTTTAACCCGAGGACAGTCTGAAATCTACCCTAGACAGAAGTAGACACAAACAAACTCAGCATTTCCACACTATTCCTAGGCTCCATGTCTCGGAAACGTTTTGTCTCCTTCTCTATGACATTTACAGAGCAATTCCAAGAATGTTTAATAAGGCGGCCTTTGACAGCAGCTCTCTCTAGCTACACTGTCCGCTTAGAAGTAACCAGTGGGGAAGTTCAGCAGGACCTAACAGAACAGAGCCACCATCTATGAGTTTAACTGAGCTGAGGGACCCAGAGACAAAGGAAGAGGAATTTATGGGGCCTAATTAACAGTACTAAGAAGGCCTCGCCCTCCACACAGCTCCTGTCTGCAAGAATGGACTTTATATTGGCTTTTTTTTTATATAGCTAAGCTCTAGAAAGTCAGAGAAATCTCCAAAGACACAACATTGCCTTAAATAAGTCTTTGAAAACAGAATAAGGAGCTGTGAGCTCTAAACAAAAGTGTCAGCTTGCTAGTCTCCACTGGAGGAGAAACTCCGTCTTGGGTTCCCAAGTCCCACAGTCAAAAGTCAAACAAATACACGCTCACAGTTGAAAATCAAATTCACAGAAGAAAAGCTGTTGTGAGTATGCCTTTAAAACATAACAAAAGTAACACGCTTAGGCTCTATATTGGTTACTCACCCCCTCAGTGTGAGAAAATACTTAAAGCAACCAGAGATTAGAAAGACTTTCTTCTGGTCACAGTTACAGAAGGTAACAGTCCACCATGGTGAGAGGAGGCTTGCATGCAGAATCTCTGTAAGTTCAAGGCTGGCCTATATAGCAAGTTCCAGACTCCGTATCAAAAATAAGTAAATAGATAGATAGATAGATAGATAGATAGATAGATAGATAGATAGATAGATAGGAGAGACAGACAGACAGACAAACAGATATACAGAATAAATGCCAAGCTTTAAGGTGAAGCCTACTTCTGAGAACAAGTGGTTTTGTTCTCCATTGACTCCAGTAAACTACCAGTCAACACCAGTGTCCACTAGCCTGACCTAGCCTCACACAGGGCACCTTACATGAGCGAGAACAGCAAGGGTCCCCTGAGATCTTTTATGGGCAGAGGAAAGAAAGAAGCCACCAGCCTAGGCAAACTCACCATATGCCAAGAGAGGAAGTGTAAGAGTAACTGGTGAGCAGAAAGTGGAACTCAGAAAAGGAGGGGGGTGACCCAAAAGAATGAGTTCCCAATGGTAAGCCCTCCACGAATAAAATTATCTCTGTTGGTAGGATACCCCAAAAAGTTCCAGAACCCCTGAATAGAAAACTCTGTGGGACACCTGACATGGGAGCTGGTCTTACTAAAAATGCTTCCTCTTGCTCCTGCCTTCCTGGGAACTTCCTACATGAAGGTTGGAAATAATGTTCTTCCTTGAAAGCTATCTTTCCTTTATTTTGGGGTCTTGTCCTCTCAACCATCAATGTCTTTGTAGCTTGATCAAGCCAGAGATACGAGTCTGAGACTTTGCGGTTGCTGGGTCCACATGTAACTCTGCTATAATTGGTGACATATTTGAAGCTTAGTAAAGTGAGAAAGGTGTTCAAATGCAGTTTCATCCTGCCTGAGAAGACCCAGGTATTCCGTAACCCACCAGGCCACTGACCTATAATCTATCTCCAGCCTCACACAGAGCCCTGTACAATGCCTGCATAATCCCATCTCCCTACCCCATGGCAAAGAAACGAAAACAAAAACAAAAAACCTTGACCTAGCTTTCTTCCCCACACCCCAATTCTTTTTGTAGAGGAAAAAGTATAACTTCATCAACTCATCCTTCTGTTTCTTGATAAACAGCAGGACGAATTAAGTGTAAGTCTGGTTGGCAGTGGCTCTCTTGACTCACGCTTGAGCCCACAGGGTCCCGTAAGCCGTATTTAGGAACGTCTGGTGCTGGTGACAGCAGAAACACTTGTTTTTAGCAAAGAAACTTTGATCCTACTGTCCCAGCAGATTCTTTGGGAACCCTAAGGAAAACAGTCCTGTATCTGGGATGGTATCTTGTTCAGTGCCAGGTATTGTGTCTACACGGTCCCTGGGGCCCTGCACGCTGGACCTGCTCAGCCTGCAGCTAGTGCTGCGTTCAGGTCTCACCATTTCCAGGTAGCTAGATGTAAGGGAGAAGGGTGTCCGTCGTGTGGGTTTTACCAGTGTGAGGATGTGTCACCAAATTAGTTCACTTTGCATTTGTTCTCTCTATTCATCCTCAACTTACCATGGAACTGGAGGAGACAGCATGGAGGAGTGACTCATCCAATGTCCCCTTGAGGTATGACAGATGGACTCCCACATCCTCAGCCATGTGGAAAGGTGAGCATGAACGGCAGGGAACCACATAGGTGGAGGCTAAGGCCACTTCCAATGCAGAAATTTAACTTCATAAATGGGCCTCTTCCACACATCCCCATCCCCTCACCAGTAGAACCCATTCACACAGAGGAGTCAGAATTAACTATTCCAAATATAAGCAGGATTGGCACTCGCCTGCTTAAAACAAAGCAGGTGCCCTTGGAATAAAGAAAAGCTCCCCACCTGCCCCACCAGAGGGACTTGCACCTAGCTGTCCTTGCTCTGCTGCCTTTCCCTGCCAGCCTCAACTCTCCCATCTCCCTCTCTTCTGTCTCCTGACTTCAACCAGTCCCCTCCTCTCCTCAAAGTATTTGACCATTCTGACATCATGTATTCTGACACACACACACACACACACACACACACACCCGCTGAGATCAGCTCCCTCATTCTCTGTCACTCTGGCCAATGCCACTTTCTCAGAGAGACCTGCCCCTTGCTATTTACCTCTATACAATCAGGGTAGACAAGGACATCTCACTAGTCTCATCCATGGTGTTTTGAGCCCTGCTTCATGGAATGCATGGCAATGCACAATGACAAGCCGCTGTGCAGCAAGGCATCTGATGTCTCTCTCCTGTGGGAGAGATGCTCCAAGCATCTAGAGATTGTTCTACTGAAGCTGGCCTATGGTGATTTGAATATGCTTGGCCTAGAGACTGGTACTATTTGGAGGTATGGCTTTGCTGGAATAGGCGTTCCCTTGTTAGAGGAAGCGTGTCACTGTGGGTGTGAGCTTTAAGACTCTCCTCCTAACCACATGGAAGCCAATCTTCTAGCAGCCTTCAGATGAAGATGTAGCACTCTCAGCTCCTCCTGTACCATGTCTGCCTAGATGCTGCCATACTCCTGCCTTGATGATAATAGGCCGAACCTCTGAACCTATAAGCCAGCCCCAATTAAATGTTGACCTTAGAAGAGTAGCCTTGGTCATGGTGTCTGTTCACAGCAGTAAACCCCTAAGACAGAAGTTGTTACCAGGAGTAGGGTATTGCTGTGATAGGCCTGACTATGCTTTTGTTTGGAAGAATGTGGATTTGGGGGACTTTGGATTTGGAAAGCAATGGAATAATTTAAGTGGGGCTTAATGGGTCATGCTAGTAGGAATATGGAAGACTTTGTTGCTGAGAGTTCTATATCTTCATCTGAAGGCTGCTAAGAGAAGACTGGCTCCCACATGGTTAGGAGAAGGGTCTTAAAGCCCATGCCTACAATTACTCACTTCCTCCAACAAGGCCACACCTACTTCAACAAAGCCATACCTTCGAATAGTGCCTCTCTAGGTCTAGCATATTCAAACCACCACATGGTCCAAATCCAGGAAGTGGCTACCATACAGAAGGAACGTGGTAGAAATGGAAGAAGAAACAAATTCCTCAGCCTCAGTTTTGGCTTCCCCAGTGACTCTGGCTGCCTTTAAGACCACATATCTTTAGCATCTCCTTCCTAGACTCAAAGCCTGGCTAAAGAGTTACATTAGCCCCCTTCCAGAACCACCTCTCTGCTCAGGAATTCCACCTCTCATGCAAGCAAGGTGCATGTTCTGCTGAGCCATGTGCATCAGGCTTGGAATGTAGGCAAGTCCTCTATGTTTACTTACTAATGAGGACTCAGAGAGTCTCTTCTAACCAAGATGGTCAGAACAAAGCCATTGACTTAGGCTGTGCTAGGTGCCAAGGCAACCAGTACCAGGAAGTAGACTATTGGATCCTTGGCCAGCAACTCAGTCTCTCCTCCCCACCTCCACCCCTTGGACAGAACTTCAGTCCTCAGGAGAGAAGAGTATTAACACTCCCAATCTGTCATGCACAATAAGTCTCGACTTCATGATGACGTGTGAAACATAATAATTTCAGGTTTAAAGCAATATAATAGAGTCTAACCACTCAGAGCTGTTCCCAGCTCTCAGTGGGAAAGTAGCATCTGCGTCATCTCCACTCCAAATACGTCACTTCTGACATGGTCCAGCAAGAAAGCATTAGAGTCACTGTGTTAGTGGGTATGCCTGAACACACACTAAACAACTCTTCTCCGGGACCCCAAGGTCCTAGATCAACCCCTACTTCCCTACCCTCCTCAACTTCATGTCTTTTATTTTTAATACTCCAACAAGTTCAATTTGTCCTGTCCATACTCCTGGTATGGAGCTATCCACTATAGTATGATTGACATACCTGGGCCACACCCTTAACAAACAATAGCTCGCCTTCTTCTTAAGGGTCAAATATGGTAGCAGAGTTGCCTTCTGTTACTGAATTTGGTCACTCTTCTGTCTTTTGTATCCCTTCAGACTGTTGGTGCCTCCCTCAGTGCTGTTCAATTCTCCAGTTGAGTAGTGTACATGTGTTCTGGGTCCCTTGGTGTGTCTGGGTGAGTATCTCTCCTAGGTCATGTTTAAGCATCTTTCTCAATATTTTTTAGTCTTGTTGAAATATTGCTTGTTTGTTCTATTCGTTGCTGAGAGACCCACTGGCCCCATAACAGCAAGAAATGACTTTTTATTTTAAGTAAAATTTTGCCTTAAAGTCAATATACTTTTTACCAGCTTTCTTTTGGCTGCCGACCACCTAGTATAACCACAGAACACATCTGTATGACTCAACTGGAGCGTCTTTATTTTCAAATATTTTTATCCTCATATTCTAGCATGGGCCTCAAGAACAAAGCATCATTTGGCTTTGAGTTTCAATCAAGAATGAAAGTCTTTGATTTTTTTTAGTGGAGTCTGCAATCTATTACATTTAATTGGTGATAAATTTAGCTTTCAACCATTTTATACCATACTATTTTCTGCACCCGCTTCCTGTTCTCTTTTCTTGTATTCCTTTGGAGTGAGATTTTTATCATACCATATTTATTTGAAAGTTTTTACATTATCTCTGTATTTTGAATAGCCACCTTGAGTATTTCAGTTATCATAGTTTGATGATAAATCCAACATTCTGATAGTGCCCACACACATGTACACTTGTATACACACACATGAACACACATATAAACAGACATATGCATACACGTATACATACATGCACACATATGTGCACACATATGTACACTCTCAAATGTACATACACACATTTATGCACACATACACACACATATATACACATGCACGCATACGCATATGTATGCATACTCTTACACATGCACACACACATATGCACACACATGCCATAACGTGTCAATCATCTTATAAACCTGGCGATCACTTGGCTTTACTGATACCATATCATTTCCTTTGCTCTTTGTTTCTCTCCCATCCCTTACCTATCACTTAGAATTCTTTTCTCTCTGCCTGAAGAACTGTCTTTACTGTTCTCTTACTGAAGTCTTGCAACAATAAACCACAGTGTGTTCATCCGCAGATGCCTGTATCTAGCCGCCCTAGCTTAGAGTCTGCCTACTGAGGGTGGTAGGCAGTGTTAGCTACTTTCCTTTCCTGGAGTCTATCGGAAGCTTCCTGCTCCTGTCTTCCACTGTTGCCCCTGATAACAGCACCTCTATTATTTTTGTTTATTTATTTGTTTGTTTATTTGTTTAATGATTGTGTGTGTGTGTGTGTGTGTGTGTGTGTGTGTGCAATAAAACCCATATCCTCACACATGCTAGGCAAGTGCTATGCCATTGAGCTAACCCATAGCCTGGATATTTTCAAAGCAATCTTTATTTTCTCTCTAACATCTTTAAGGGTGTAATTGTTTACAGTCTCACTGTGACATTTTCCCCTTGTTCCTGCTAGAATTTTTAGAGCCTTTAAATCTGTAGATTCAGATATATTGGGGGGTGTGGATTCTGTGATTATCTTTATCAATTATCAGTCACGTCCAGACCCCATAATATCCAAATGAACAAGCTTGAAAGCTTCTTGGTGTCCCCTATATGTATAACATTTGTTGTTATCTTTTGTCACTGTGTATTCTTTGTATGTTTTATTCTGGATAATCTTCAAGTTCACTAATTCTCTCTTCAACCGTATCAACTATCTGCTGTAAAAGGATCCACTGGGTTACTGTTTGCAAATTCTATAGTGCTTCTTGGTTCTTGCTTAAGTCTTGTAGCAGGATATTTTTTCCACAAGTTGGGAGGAGCTAAGGTGAGAGGAGTAAGGAGAGGAAGAGGAGGAGTAAGGAGAGGAAGAGGAGGAGTAAGGAGAGGAAGAGGAGGAGTAAGGAGAGGAAGAGGAGAAGGAAGAGGAGGAGCTAGGGGAGAGAGCACAAGAGAGGGGGAACATGGAAGTGGATGCGTGCCTGTCTCTAGCAGTCAAAGGTAGTTGATATATCTAGGTTGGGTATTGGGTTACATCTCTGATTGTGTGGGCATCTTGTTATTGAGCATTACCAAATATATAAAGCCTTTGGATAATCTAAGCATTAGAGTCTCATTCCTACCAGGCTGCATGGATGGAGGGATGGTCTGGGCTCAGCCCAGCATTGTGGAAACAGCGTGGAAGATTGGCAGAACCATCTCCCATGCTGGCATCTCATGAACGGCAGGGCTGGTGTCTCTGGCCACCTGAGTGGATGACCCGAGCTGAGCAGCAGTGGTATGCCTGCTGTGGCTCCTGGCCACAGGCCTAGCCTAGTCGGGAACATGGCGGCTAATTAGGAAAAACCAGCTTGAGTGCTGCTGTTTTAAATATCTCCGCAACAAAGTCTAATATGACACTTTTTATGGTTTCAAACACTTCAACTTCTTCAACGTTTTAAGCTTATTTTTTCTGTCCTTGCAAATATTAAGTCTGATTTCTGTACAACCTTTTACCAATGTTCCTCTCTCTGATGCCTTCCTGAGTATGTTTCTGTTACTTCTTGTTTTCAGTGATTCATTTTCAGGAGAATTAGTACTGTCCAGTATCCACTGTTCTGTGATCTTTTGTTTACTATGTGCTTGAAGCTATGCTTTTAAAACTGCTTGTACGGGGGCTAGAAATATGGCTAATCAAGTAAAGGTGCTTGCTACCAACTCTGATGAGCTGAGTTCAATCACTGAGATCCACATGGTTTTGTGTCCACATTGTAGAAAAAGAGAGCTGACTGCCACAAGTTGTTTTCTGACCTCAACACATGTGATGTAGCATGTGTCATCACACACAAAATAATTAAGTGAATGAATGGATAAACAGATGAAAAATTATTTTTGAAACAGAATTTTATGTAGCTTATATAGATCTTGAACTCACAATGGCCTTATATTCCTGACTCCCCCTGCCTCTACCTCATGAATGCTGAGATTACAGGTATGTATTACCATGCTCAGACTATTTTGATGTTGTTGCTTTCAGATGATATTATTTTCACAAACATAACCGTTATTGGCTTGTGGCAGATCTTGGAAGAACCATCAAGTTTGTTATAGTGCACTCCTTGCTCATGACTTGAGACAGCCACCATCATCCCATGGCTCAGAACTGAGCCAGAGTCTGTGAAAGAGACATTTTATGTCCACCCCACCCTTATCACCAGAAGTCACCTCTACTAAATCTCAGATCAAAGCATAGGAAGCTTATCCTGATGACTCTAGGTTCCAACTTCATGTCTCCCCAGTCCCAGGGGCGGGGGGAGCACTGAGGGAAAACTTATTCTCTTAGCTTTGTGTCTCAGATATTTACTTGCCCTTTGACAAACAGAAGTCCTAAGTGTGATGTTCTGGTCAACAAAAATCCTGAGTATTGTTCTCTGCTCAACAGAAGTCCTAAGCATTGTGTTCTGGTCAGCAGAAGTCCTGAACATTGTGTTCTGGTCAACAGAAGTCCTGAGCATTGTTCTCTGGTCAACAGAAGTCCTGAGCATTGTGTTCTGGTCAACAGAAGTCCTGAACATTGTGTTCTGGTCAACAAAAGTCCTGAGCATTGTTCTCTGGTCAGCAGAAGTCCTGAGCATTGTTCTCTGAGCATCATGATGTCCTCCCTAGATTCCTGCTGTGTTACTAGCTCTTTGTTGCTCTCCAGAAATTTTATTTCATGTTACTTAAATTTTATTCATCATTCTCAGTGGAATTATAGGTCTTAATTATCCTCCTTGCCATTAACAAAAGAAAAAAAAAAGTCTTGGAGACTTTCAACCAGTCCCTTTATCTTCATATCATTTCTGTGAAGTAAATATCAGGGAATAAATGCTGTTGAGATCTAAAGTATGGAGACTCTGTGGGAACCCAGAACACTGAATGAACAACTGATGCAAGTGTGGGCACAAATCCTCCTTCTCCCTCTCTCTCTCTCTCTCTCTCTCTCTCTCTCTCTCTCTCTCTCTCTCACCTTATGCTCGCCTACATAATCACTGCCTGCCTTGTGAGGGCAATTCATCGTTTAAACTACCTTTGAATACATTCTCACGTTTTTATGTTTTCCGTCTTTAAAAAAATTCAAAAGCAGTTCTTTACTTATATGTTCAAAGGGCTGAATTCATTTTCCCTAAGAGGAAAAAAAGCAATTTGCACCAAACCATGAGAGACTTTGAAAACGGATGCTAAATGAGGATTCATCACCCTGACACTACGTGGGAAAGCCTCCAACTCACACTTGGAGAGAATATGCCACTTAGAGAGATGGCCTCTGCTGTTTAAAGTCAGAATGATCACAATAGTTGTGGGATATTTTATTGAGGCTTAAAGTGTTGAACTGGAATTTACACTCAATAAGGAAACGTGTTCAGATGCCATCCTACCGTGGCTTTGCCTTTATTGTTATAGTGCTACAACCAGTGCTGGTCTAACCATTCAAGAGGAGACGCTGTTCTGCAAGCATCCCTTTTCCTCGCCGTTCACACATCCAGCATCCCTCCAGGTGAGCATCTGTAAGCAGCACCCTCAGAAAAGACACAGATTTCAGAAAAACCCAAAGGAATCACACCAACGATGCTGAGCTTCTTAGAGCAAAGCTCTAAGTCTGGATCCCCCGTGTTAACACGCTTCTCCAATTCACATGCTGCCTGCAGAGCCTTCAGGTCTACAAACTGCCATGTTTTCCTTTCCAATGAGCACAGTGTACATCAAGCAAATATCTACATCTATAAAAAATACGAAACCAGACAACATCCTACAGATCAAAGAAATCCTGTAAGTGGTGAGACAACCCAGTAATTTTTTCCATACTTACAAAGCTATTTTTCTATTTACCTGTTTGTTTTTACATCCAGACCACAGTTTCTCTTCCTTCCTCTCCTCCCAGTCCTTCACTTCCACCTCTCCTCCCCGCCCCTATCCACTCCTCCTCCTTTTCATAAAAGGAAAGGTTTCCCATGGATATCAAACAGTCATGGCGTATCAAGTTGCAGTAAGGCCAGGCACCTCCTCTCCTATAAAGCCTAGACAAGGCAATCCAGTAGAAGGAAAGGGTCTCAAAGGCAGGCAACAGAGTCAGAGCCAGCTCCTGCTCCCACAGATGGGATTCCCACATGAGAACCACACTACACAACTGTTACATGTGTGTAGAAGGTCTAAGTCAGTCCCATGAAGGCTCCCTGGTTGGTAGTTCAGTCTCTGTGAGCCCCTACAGGTTAGTTAGGGTATTCTTGTGAACACAATACATTTTAAGATCTATTAATCCCTTCTTCAAAATTTCTATTATAAAGTGACTTTAAAAATCTAAGGTGAGGGCTGGAGAGATGGCTCATGGTTAAGAGCACTGATTGCTCTTCCAGAGGTCCTGAGTTCAATTCCCAGCAACCACATGGTGGCTCACAACCATCTGTAATGGGATCTGATGCCCTCTTCTGGTGTTTTGGATCATAGCAACTGTGTACTCACATTCATAAAATAAATAAATCTTTAAAAAAAAATCTAAGGTGAATTCGATCGTGCCAGAAGCCAAAACTATAAAGAGGTAGATATGACACAAACTAGAATCACTCAGAAGCCTAACCTATTAGGTTGGGGTGGGTGGGGTTTAATTTCTCTATGAGGAGGTCAGACATAAATGTATGCAAAAGGAAACTAACAATCTGTTCAATCAAAGCCTATCTGGTGGTACTCCAGACACTTTCAAACCAGCGCAGAGGAAACCATCTGCTCCTGAAACTCTTCAGTCTTGCGTACCTGCTGCACGATCCTGTGAGGCTGGCTGGGTTTCCTCCTGCCCATGCTGAACACCCTGCTGGAGTAGCTCAGAATGAGCTGGATGCTCAGCTCACTGACAGCAGGAAGTTCAAGAGTAGACTGGGGCATCTGGGGATGGGAGGGTCCTGTGGTCCTTGGAGCAGCGTCAGGAGGATCTGGCATGCTCGTAAGCGTCTGTGGATGCTAATGCACTCCATGCTACACGGGTCGGTTGTAAGCAATCCCTGTTCTTTTCTGGCTCCATGCTCTCTCCGTAGCATCTCAGCCCTCAGCTCAAGAGCCACACCTGCCGTTTTCCTTTTGTCAGCCATCATGCCTCTCCCCCAGCCAAAGCCACAATAGGCATCAGCAGAGATGTTGTCATTATTACTGATAGTGTTCAGCAGGGTGCCAGGCTCTCCACCTACTCCCAGTGACACTACCCAGACCTCCAGGACCCAGGGGAGCAGGTTACATGTGGGCTACAGGCAGATCCTAGAGGCACTCTGAGTGACTGACACATACCAATTCCACTTCTTCAGAAGGCCGTGCTGTTACCAACTTTCCACACCTTTTAGATTTTGAAGAAGATTTTTGCTGACTCTCAGTGAGCTCTGGATCCCAGACCTATCAGACATACTGACTCCAGTTAATTGAGCTTCGCCTCCTAAAGGCATCTGACTTGCATGTTTTGGGGATTATGGAGGGGTGTTCCAAGCATGGATAGCCTCTAAGCAATGGGAATATGATTCTAGAATATGAGATTTGAGATTTAGGGCAACGACATAGCTGGCAAAGATGGAAATCATCTTCCTTCCAGAGAACCATTTACCCCAAGATGTTCCAAACAGAATATGTCCCAATATGTTTAAATTCCACCTATGGTGGTTTGAATAGGTTTGCTTCCCATAGACTCATGTGTTTCAGTGCTTGGCCATAGGGAGTGGCACTATTAGGAAGTGTGGCCTTGTTGGAGGAAGTGCTTCAGTGTATAGGTAGGTTTTGAGGTTTTGCTCAGGCTCCACCCAGAGCATAGAATCTAGTCTCCCCCTGATTGCCTGCAGAAGTCGAGTCTCCTTCTGCTGCCTTTAAATAAAGATGTAGAACTCTCAGCAACTCCAGCACCAGATCTGCCCACACATTGCCATGTTTCCTGCCATAATGATAATGGACTAAAACTCTGAAACTGTAAGCCAGCCCCAATTAAATGTTTTCCTTTATAAGAGTTGCCTTGGTCATGGTGTGTCTTCACAACAATGAAACCCTAACTAAGACACTACCTCGTCAGACCTTTACAAGCAAGAAGTTCAGGGAAAAGTAAAGACTTCAAAACTCCCACCCATAGAGGATAGGCATCCACTGGCCCCTGTTGACCTGTCCCAGGTCTCAGGGACCTGTAATAGGAGAGGACAGAGGTATGAACAGGACTCCCCTGCCCCACCCACTGCTACCTGAAGAAACTGCTTTGGGACCACTGCACAGGCAGTGTGGGTCATTCAGAATCCTTGCCATAGCTTCTACAGAAAGCAGGGAGCCGGGACTCCTATTGGAATCACCCAGAAGAGTGCCAGACTCTCTAAAGTGATGCTTTTTCCTTCAGGGAACCAGAGTCTCTGGGAATCGGAGCTGAGCCAGTGCAAGCTCCTGCTCCACCCTCAGTGTCTGGCCAGGCATTGTGGTACCCACAGCTTCTTGACCATTACCTCATTGCCAAACACTTTAGGGCGCCCCTCCCAGCAACACGTAAAGAAGAGGCGAGGTTAAAGTCCTAGTGCAGACTATGCACCTTCTCTCCCTTCTAGTGGGCTCCCAGGAGGTCTATCCAGTAGTATCAGGGCTTGCTCCCTCTCATCATGGATGATGACATAATGGGTCTGGCATGAACCAGGGTGGCCTGAGGACACTTTCATGGTATAGTTCCCAAGCAGGAAGCTTGAGTCCTGATTCCTCACTGCTGGAGTATAGACAGAAAGGGATGTACAAAGAGGATTCTCGGGTAGTTTCTAGAAGCCCCTGCATCTTCTTAACTCTGTCATCTGTACATTACATGGACACAAAAAAAAACCCTATATACTATCTTCACCCAACTCAGCCATGCTAATGTCCACTGTCCACCTACACCCCATCCACACCCAACTCACAGCCACACTAATATCCACTGTCCATCTATTCCCTCTCCCCAACCAACTCACAGCCATACTAATGTCTACTGTCCATCTATACCCTATCCATACCCAACTCAATCATGCTAATGTCCACTGTCCACCTATACCCCATCCATACCCAACTCACAGCCCTCTAATGTCTACTGTCCAGGCTTTCTGTCACCCCTGAGGCCTCTTCAGCAGGCTGTGAGAAGAAAGGAGAATGGACTCCACTCAGAGTGGTCCATTTAGCTTGGACTGTGAGTGGATCAGGATGAGCCAATCCAGAGATTTTGAGTTATAAGCTCTCTCTCCTTTCTAGATGTGTTTTATTATTTTATGTGTATGAGTGTTTTGCCTGCATGGATGTAAGTGTGCCCCATGTGTGCCTGGTGCTCACAGAGGTCAGAAGAAGGTGTCTAATGCCCTGGGGCTGGAGTTATAGACAGTTATACACTGGAGATACACACACACACACACACACACACACACACACCCATGCACGCACGCACGCATGCACACACACACACACACAAATGCATGCACATTTATGGTATGCACATAGAAAGGACAACTTGTGGGAGCCAGTTCCTTCCTTCCACCATGTTGGTCCCAGAGATAGAGATTCAGTCATCAGGCTTGGCTGGCAGTGCCTTTACCCTCAAGTCACTTTGGAGGCTCAAGGTTACAATGTTGCAGCAAAATTCTTTCTTCCCTGTTCTATTAGCTACTTCTATCATTGCAATGACAAAAACCACTTAAGGACAGCCGATTTTATTTGGTCTCACAGTTTGAGGATACAGTGCAAGAAGTGCAGAAGTCATAGCAACGGGACCATGAGGCACCTGATCACATGGATCTACAGACAGGAAGCAGAGAGCTGAACCCATTCTGCTCTGCTCATTTTTTATTATGTCTAGGATCCCAACCCATGGGAAGATGTTGCTCACTTTTAGGGTATGTATTTTTTCTTCAGTTAAACCTCTCTGGAAATGCCTTTAGAGAAAGACGTATATGCCTAGGTATATGTTGATAACCAACCTATCATAAATCTACTTCTTGTCAACTTCACACCCAAGCAAACCATTTGTAAATCATAACATTCCACTCCTGGATCTACAATCTCATATTCATCCCATGTTACCAAAGGCATTTAATCCATCCCTAAAAGTACCAAGTCTTAATCGTTTAAAATTTGTTCAAAAATATAAGTGTATATTCTCTTCTGAGACTCCAGGAATCTCTTAACTATGAGTCCCTACCAAATTAAGAGCTGAGTTACATACAGTTAATAGACAATGACACAGAATGAACATTCCTATACCAAAAAAAAAAAGAGGAAGGGTAGCAGAACAAGGAACAATAGGGGTCAAAGCAATACTAAAGGCTCTCAGAGCAAACACTAAATCCTACAGATGTGTCTCGCATCTGGGACTCATGATAAAATCACCTTGATTCCAATAGCCTTGAGTCAGTCCGCCCCTCCTCCAGCTTTGTTACCTGAGGACATACAGCCTCTCTTGAGATGACTGCATTCCACACCTGTAGCTTTCCTCAGCAGACATTTGCTGATCTTGGTGTCTCCAGCATCCTGGAATCTCCACAGTAACTTGGGCTTCTCAGTCCCATCTTCACTCAACAGCCACTTGGTATCTTTTTACAGGGAATTCAACCCTGCCACACATCATCTGACTTCGGTGGGTTTTAAGAACCTTGGTGCAAGACTCTATGGCCCTGTATCTCTTGCATTTTGCACACATGTTAAGCCAGTACCAGATGAACAATGCTGTTAAGTTCTGTTGCCGGCAGGAATTAGAGGTCTCGGTCCCTGTCCATAGCTACTGATCCTCACCACCAATGCAAAATGTCTTCCTGGAAGTCTGTGCACGGTCTCTGAATATATTACATAACCAGAAAGACTATTTCCCCCAGGAGGTCCATGTCCTCTTTTACCATACTGAATCACTCAGCTAAGCTTCACCAAGCTCTTCCTCAGGGCCAAGAATACTAGGGATCTCAGATACAAACAAACCAGAAGCTATCTACCATGGGATAAAAGATCTAACTGGGAATGTAACCTGCCAGCACATCATGTCACTGTGGGCACAAAATGCTTAGAAAGGATCACCCTGCCCAGAGCACCTAGGAAGCCCAGAAAGAAGCTGGGAATAAGAGCATTATTGAAGAACAAGTCAGATTCACATAGAGAAACAAAGGACCAGCCATCCTGAATAGGAAATACCGTATTCAGATAAGAAAGGGTGGATAAATGGAACACTAAGAAACAGAGTGGCCAAATATCAGTAAAAGTGACGTATGGAAACAAAAAAAAAGCCAGACCGGCTATGTGCTCGTATTCCACTCTGATCAAGTCCACATTGCAAGCAGAGAGGGTGAGTTCCATAGACTGAGAGGATAAAGAGGCTACATGCAAACACTTTGAGACTATAGGGATCCCATGGTCGTACCCTGTACATTTCTCTTGTATGACACCACAACCGGAAGTAGGAGAGAACTGTCAGTCAAATGCTTCAAGCATACGTACTTCAAGAAAGAAACATCGGCAAATTGGCAAATTTTTTAATTTTGTGAATAGAGGCAAATTTGTTCACCTGTAATTGTCTTGTGACCTTCACTTTTAAATTCTAGAGGCACCACAATTTCCCTGGAGTAGAGCCTGGTATCTCAGAGCTACACCTGCTTTATATGGTTGGTATGCAAAATTGCATTTCATTGCTTTGGATTCAGGTATGTGCATTTGCTGGTAGGTGTGCCTCAGAGTAGGGTACTTAGTCTGAGCTACAGTGCACACTCAAGCATCACAGTACCTAAGTCACTACCCTGAATGCACTAAGTTTAATCTAGGGAAGTTCGTCTGTATAGAAAGAGCTTGACTTCAGTTTCAAGTCAGAAAATGTCGGGCATTCACCCTGGCTCTCCTCCTGCAGGCTTGTCTGAAAACTGAACTGACTCATCTAGATTCATTACTTTAAAAACAATGCACGTTGGGCTGGAGAGATGGCTCACCAGTTAAGAGCACTGACTGCTCTTCCAGAGGTCCTGAGTTCAATTCCCAGCAACCACATGGTGGCTCACAACCATCTGTAATGGGATCCAATCTCCTCTTCTGATGTGTCTGAAGACAGCTACACTGCACTCATATACATTAAATAAATAAATAAATAAATAAATAAATAAATAAATAAATTATTCTTAAAAACAAAACAAATATACAAACAAAAACACAATGCATGTGAGTTTTCCCAACACACATACGGAAGTTTCCATGAGCAGCTTGGAGGACATCTTCACAAGAGTCGCAGAATCTTAAAGCTTTCTTTTTGACCCAAGTCCCCTCACATCACTTGGTATTCCTAAATGATGCTTGTGCAGGACATACATCAGGACCAGCTCATAGGGTGAGATGGGGAGGAGGCCTGTCTCTGGAGGTCTGACAGTGCTCACCACTATTGGCTGGCCTACAGCTGGCTTAGCCCCACTGGGTTATACACATTACGGGGGTAGGAACATAGAGGGTGAGGGTGATAGTTGGCACAGGCTGTCAACTTGACAAGATCTTGAGCCATCTAGTGACTTGAATCTGCAGGAAGAAGGGTTCTGAATGGCAAAGTGTCCAGGAGAGGCAGGTGGGGGGGAGGATTTGAAAAGATAAAGAAGACAGAAACCTGGAACCAGAGGCTCTTGCATAAGATAAGAGCTTGTGCCAAGTAAATGTATTAAGAAGTACAGCATCTCATATACTATTTCCAGAGGAAAATAGTCCAAGGTCAGCAGAAAGCCAAATCAAACGATGTTGGCAGTAAGATCACAGTATAACTCAGCACCTCCACCTTTCAACTGATAACCACAGCCCTCCAGAGGGAAAAGCCAGGTTCCCAGAAACTGAAACCTTAACTCTTCAAAGCCCTGGCCCAGCCCCAGACCAGCCCTTGCTAAGTCTACCCCAGGGCAAGAACACAGAACCAGCGTCCCCTTTGTTCTCCATCACGGCCTCTGAGAAAGATTTGGGTCAGCTTGGCTCCCAACAATCTAGGAGACAAACCTCTGAGCATGTCTGAGAGAGTTTCTACATTAAGCCAGAAGTAGGACGACCCACTCTGGATGTGACTGGTACCGTCCCAAGGTCCTGGACTTAATAGGAGGAAGCTGAGTACCAGCATGTATCTCTACTTCCTGACTGGGCACAGCTCCTCATACCCCTGCCTCTCTGCCTTTCACACCAAAATGGACTGTACCCTGGAACTGTGAGCCAAAATAACTCCTTCCTTTCATCCCTGTATTGCTTTTGTTGAGTATTTTGCTGCAGCAACTGCTCAAGTAGTTAAAACAGAGTATAATCCTCTCTACTGAATGAGTGAACATGGTGGGGAAAGATGTCCCACCCTCATCTCCTCAGGAACACAGCAAGCTATAGGCTCCATCCTGCTTTCTTTCTCTTTAGTTTCCCTCCGACTCACAAAATAAAAGCCCAGTCCACTGTGTTGAAGGAGGCATCATATAAGGGAATTATCACCTCACTGATGACAAATTAAAACTTAGTCAAAATGTTATGACTGTCACCAGCGATGACTATCATTTTACAGATAACTGCATCTCAGAGAGGAGACACAGCTGGCTCGCTTTCTTCTCCCTCACTTGCTGGACTCTGATGTGCACCAAACATTACAAAGATGCTGGGACTCTTCAGGGCACCCACTCCAGCCCTGCCCTGCTGAGCTTACCCTTAAGCAAGCAGAGAGGTTGCTGTATATCCTCACTCCAGGCCTCCCATGCTCACTAACAAAGATTGGTCAGCATTCTCCCTCTTGAGCCAATGCTTCTGTGAAGATATGATTAAGATCACAGGAGACTGCTGTCTCAGAGTTCTTTCCCACTACACACTTGTGAAGGATAAAGGAGAAAAGAGCTTTAAAATGGAGACACCAGCAAGGACCACCCTAACCAGCCCACCAAAGCCGTCATCACCAGTGGTGGAGCCAGTCCACCACAGCAGAGCTCTCCTGGCTCCACACAGAGAGAAGTGTGCATGGGAGGCAATGTCACATGCCTACCCAGGGTGTGTCACCTGAATCCAGCCATCAGAGAAACACATACAGACAGGCAGACAGACAGACAGTCTGTGAAAATCACATACCATGCTAATGTCATGAGAACTGAACCCATGTCTCTAGGACTGGTCCAGATAAAGAAAGGCCAGCCAGACACAGCAAAGAAATGTTAAAACATTCTACTCCTACCCATGCTGCCCTTCCCCTTCCTACAGGTCACACTGCTGACCCTGGGGCGGCAGCAGCTGCAAGCTAAGCACTAAATCACAGGGGAGAGGTGTGGCCACTGCTATTCTAGCCAGTGATCTTCAACTATCTCCTCTAACCTGTATTCACAAGCTTATACTCACATGAGCATGCATACACACACACACACACACACACACACAGAGACACACATTCACTCATGAATCCACACACACAGAGACACACATTCACTCATGAATGCGCACACACACACACAGACACACACATTCACTCATGAATGCACACACACA
>NW_021604663.1:3737138-3745457 GCF_004785775.1 Grammomys surdaster | reverse complement strand
ACACACACACACAGACACACACATTCACTCATGAATGCACACACACACAGAGGAGTGGTAAATATCCCCTTTGGGCCCTCTTGCTCTATCTCAACTACACAGGTCTTACTCCTGTCTTTTGATCTCCGTAAGAATACTAAATGTCTGAGGAGGAGTTTGTGGGGTTCCTGGGGACTGTGACTGTCCTCATGGCTTCTGCAGGTCTCCTTGGGTATGGCACCTCCATGTGTCCTGCCTGCCTTTGTCCTCACAATCTGGCGTTCTTGCACCCCGCAGCTGCTAATGCTCTTCCCTCGTGGTCCTGTCTTCATCTATACCTGCTGTTGAATCCGGCTCAAGGACAGATCATACATCCATCTGCCAAGCATGACTCAGAAAGACCTCCACCGAGCGCGTGGTTAACAATGGAACTGGCAGGGCCTGGGGAGAACAATGCTCCGTAAAGGCAGTCTGCAGATGAAGTCTCAACATGAGGCAATGTCCACACCATGTGGTCATCCCCTGGTTCTCCACATTCTGCCTACATCTTTTTACTAAGGGCCTACTGTGTGCCAGGCATCTGCTGAACATCTGGATTCACCAAGACAATGCATAAGAAATCCAGGAAAATGTTCAGACCATTACCCTGAAGCAGGGCCAACTTGATTCCAAATAGGTCAGTTCATACTGACCCTGACCCTGACCCTGACCCTGACCCTGACCTGTTTCTGAGGGCTTTAAAACAGATGAGATCTATGCTGTGCCCTTTAGAATGCACAGAGGTCAGAGTTCACACTCTACTGACATCTACACTTGGCAACAATCATGGCTGGTTGCTAATGAGATAGGCATCATGGTACCCACTCACAAACTTCGACATCACTGTTGCCCTTAACCTGTTTCTTTTCTTTCCCAGGTGTGGGAGGGGCAGTATGTCTATGGGTGTGTCTGCATATACTCATAAGTACACACCAGGACTCTGTAGACCCCAACATTGCTATGTACTTGTCCTACCCACCCTATGACCAAGCAAGAGCACTCCTACTGAGAACCTGCCTCGAACCTCAGCTCAGGCCCACAATTTACTACAGAAGAAAAGACTGGAGCTTTGCCAACCCCAGAAATCCTCTAGTCATCTAAACTGTGACTCAAAGACAAGATGATTTTTAGTTCTTAGAACAGGAGGCTATTTCCGAAGGAACCTGGCCCGAACATTCTGAGTTTTATAAACAGATAGAGCTGTTCTGGGAATTGATCAGCTTCTTGGTCATGGGGTGCGGAAAAGATGAATGATCCGTGCTGGCCCTGCCCAGAATGAGCTCACGCGAAGACGCTCAGTGGAATGACACAAACTCGACCTCCGTGAGCTAATTGAGTATTTTCTTCATGCTGAAAAAAAAAAAAGAGAAAAGAGGAATATGGCTGGAGCTGACCTTGGGGATCGGACTCTGGCACTCTTAACTGGTGTTCTGTAAGGTTGAGTATATAGGCTCTGGGGTGTGTCAATCAATGTCTTGTAAGCCTGATTTATGGCCGGTGATGACAAGAGAGAGAAGATACAATGGCTGAGGACGAGGCAGACAAAGCAATGTTCTATAAGGTAGCAAGTCCACTTGGAAAAGCAACAAGATGCCTATGGGAGCTGTTTTCTCCCAGGAGAGCACCTAGACAAACCAGAGTGAGCCCCACACTCATCCATAGCCTTGGTGAGACCTCAAAGGTCAAGAGGTTGAAATACTGAGAGCAGAAGGTCATGGTGGACCCTGGAAGGCTTTCTGCACCTTGACCCACCCATCCTTGATAACAAAACCTCCTGGTGCAGGGAGGACCGTAAAAACCCACTGCGATTCACGGTGAGAAGTTAACCGAGATCCTCAGTCATAAGCAAGAGCATGCTTTGCAGAAAATGCAAGGGGGAAACCTTGATAGAGGCTGAAGGAGCCATCGCAGCCACTGCAGGGTGGGCTGTGAAAAGCCCAGCCAGGAGTGATCTCCTGTGCCCACTGAGGGCAGGAAACTCTCCATCCATGCCTGACCTGCCTTAAAGACCTCAGAGCCAGGGAGAGACAGCCCCTCTGGGACACACGCCCAGAGTCCTGGATGAAGTCATCTCCGTATGCTGTTATTCTAGTTTTTAAAGGAAAAATTCCCTCTTGAGACCAGGGACCGTGGCCAAATTGCTTAGTTACCACAAGTATGTTTGTAGTCATATTTACAAACTCCATCCATCTCCTGTCCCCCTGTTCATCACCAGAAACCATCTTGGTTCGTTTCCCAGGCCCTGGTTTTCAGATCAGACAGCCTGAGGCTGACTTAAAATCCACTCCTGTCTGGGAGCTGCACAGTAATAAGGATTATTACACCCACCATCATTTCCAGTAGCTAAACTAACTACTGCGAGCCATACTTCCATCTTATCATCTCCCGTATTGTGTCAATATCCTTTTACTGAGCACCTACCATGTGCCAGACCTCTGCTGAACACCTGGTCCAATGCTTCTATGCATTTCAACGTATGTTATCCTCAATATAAGTCTGTGGAGAAGATCCAAATGTCCTCAATAGCAGAAGGAGCAACTAGACTCACAAAACGCTTTAAACAGCATGGTGAGGGCCTGGGGAGATGGCTCTATCAGTTAAAATGCTTTCCGAACAATCATGAAAACCTGAGTTCAATCCCCAGTGCCCAAGTAAAAAAGTGGCACACGAGGCACACACCTTAAAAGGCCAGAGCTGAGGAGGTAGAGACAGGAGGATTCCTCAGGCTCACCAGCCAGCCAGGCTACCTACATTAGCAAGCTCCAGGTTGAATGAAGAAGCCTGTCTCAAAAACTTGAGGTGAAGAGTGATTGAGGAAGGCATCTGATGTAATCATCTGGCCACCACATACTTACAAATACACATACAAACATATCTACACACATATATACAAGAACACATACATATGCATATACATATACAAGAATACATATGCGTATACACATATACATACATAATATGATCAATGTCGCATTGCTCCTAAGTGTGGGGAATCATATTTGAATTCTAAAATCTGATCCCAAATTTCATGTTAACCTACTAAACACCAATCAACCCTCACAGTTCAAAGGTGAACTAGTTACGTCACCGACTCAGCGATGCATGCAATGTCAAGATGAAGATAGACACAGGGAACCACAGAGCACACACAGGTGTCAACCTCCCTACAGTCCCCTCACTGAACAATCAATGTCCCCAGTTTGTTTCCTTAACCTTCAAGTCCCCTACACCATCATGGCCACGTCTCATGTGTGCAGAGAGCTTAAGACCCACCTTGAACACACCACAGTGAAGGAAAGGAAACCAGTTCCCATTCTGATCCTCACGGACACAAGAGTTCCCAACTTACTGTGCAGCTGTGCCTGCTGGGAAGAAGGGATGGGCAATACCAAAGGGAACCCACCGAAGGCAGCAATCTGGGATCCCGAAGGCCTCTGAGATTTCCTCCTCCGTCTGTCATTGAAGTCTCACTGTAGGTCTTTCCTTTTCTTCTTCCCCCACTCTATACACAGCTATGGCCTCGCAGCTTTGGCTCAGAAAGCATCCAGGAGCATCTCTAGAACCCAGGTCCTGATGCAGGCTCTGGTCACCTGTGGTGATGTTGGCACCGCAGTAAGCCATAGAGAGGAAACAACCTGCTTTCATGAAGACAATGCAGAAGTACAACTAAATAAAGGAAATAAGCCCCCAGATGCTCAAATCTAAACCTCTTTCTTAGGTTCAGAGAATAATACTGAGAAAGGCCTGCATCCCAGGTGACAGTATCAATTACACACAGATGCAAAGTGGAGAGGAATAAAGGCCAGGCAGGCTGCAGTGGGGGCTGTGATCCAAAGCAGTCCAGAGATCCATCACTAAGAAGGTGAAAGAAATATGAGAGGAAGCAGAAGGTACAGCCTGAGGCAGGAGTATGTATGGCATGACAAATGCCCCAAGTGTGATGTGGGCACCACCCCTCCTCCTTTGCATGCAATGCTCTGGAATCAAGGCAGCGAACAGCTGAGGCATTGCTCAGTCAGGTCAAGCTGCATCTGAAACCTTGTTCTTCCACATGCATGCAAAATCCTCCAGCCCTCTAGACAGGAAGCTATCATGCAAGCAGTCTATAGCATTGCAGAACACAGTAAATGGTAATTTACCTGCAGCATTTAGAGGAGAAGAGACTCAGTTTCTCCAGTATCTTATCACCTGAACAGAAGAGTCCCTGGCTTTCTGCAGCCATACACATGGGCACACTTTCTGCCAGGGCTAATCATATGAAAGCAACATCGCCTGACACCAGAGGAGAAACACTGCCAGCTGTCTCATTGAGACATCTAGGACCTGATGAGATTGGACTGAGCTCCTTCACCACAGAAAGCCATGGGCAAGGCAGAGAACTCAAGAGAATTAGCTCATAGTAATGAGGTGGAATTTAAGAGAAGGTCCCACAGAGAGCAGGCCCATCTGCCTGCCCAGGTTGTTTTTTATTCTTCCTGTCCTGGAAACCTGTGAACGAGCTGTGCAAAAAGTGGGCTCCACCAAGGCCAGAGTCCTGCCTAGCACCTATGGAGAAGAACCTAAGGCTCTTTAGCTACAGGAGGTGAAGCAGGGGGAGTGAATGGTGTGCAAAGGGCTGACTGCCAGCAGGATGCATGCCTGGAGCAGCTTACCATGCCTGTGGTGAGGATGCTCAGAAAGACAGAGCTCTGGATGGAAAGGGTGGAGAGCAGACAAAATAAAACACAATAAAGTAAAAATAAAACGACCTCATTACCAACTCAGCTAAAGGCCAACCCCATTTGTGGCCAACTAGGACTCTTCTAATTTGGTCGGCATGTCTTATTTTAAACTCATTGAACAGTTTATTTCCAGACTAGCCCAGGGCTGTGTCTACACAGTCAGAGAGTCACAGAAATTCTGAGGTGGAGGAACATTTGAGATCACTCAGACCAACTCCCTACTTTCTGGAACATGGCACTGGAGGTTGAAGGACAATTGAAGACCACTAACCTGACAGCGTAGAGATGGAATTAAAATGCCTTTGCTGCCTTGTAATCTAAATTTCTCCTGCTTTCCAGAGACGCAAGCATCTATGACTGAATCACACTGGCCAGGCAGCTGAGTGTGTTAAGGAGCTCATCACTGAGCCTGATGACCTCAATTTGATCCCCAGGATCCACAGGATAGAGGAATAAACCAACTCTCACAAGTTGTCCCCTTACCTCCACACACATGTACTTTCACATATATATGCACGAAATAAATAAAAACAGATAGGTAGAAGATAGATAGATAGATAGATAGATAGATGATAGAAAGATAGATGATAGATGATAGAAAGATTAGATAGATAGATAGATAGATAGATAGATAGATAGATAGATACATAGATACATAGATAGATACATAGATAGATACATAGATAGATACATAGATAGGTAGATACATAGATTCATAGACAGATACATAGATAGATACAACAAAAGAAAAAAGGAAAGTGTCTATGACTAAATACCACTGGTATGTTTGCACTAAATACAGTGTGCCATGGGGACAAATGTCTGTAAATATCTCACTCTCCTCTGTTTTCCTAATAATGGCTCCTTTATCTGTTTCCTCAGTCAGACCCTTGGATATCCTTTTTACTGACTTTTATTCTCCTCTCATAAAAGAACCCCATTTATTTGTAGATGCCTCTTCCATCTCAAAGTGTCGACTGCCCATCACCCTCTGACCTTAGAGTGCATGGTAACACCCAGGACAGCGGCCAGCAAACGAGTGGCCATGTGATGTGATGCCCATTTTATGCTGAACACAAGAGAGAGCTTAGCTGAAAGAACAATTATGCTACACACTCTGTGTTAGTCTTCATTGGTCATCCTCTAAGAATGGTGTTGGGCAACGTCTTCCGGGCTAAGAAGTGGCCTGTGACTGAACTCTCGGCATCCTCCTTGCATCCTCCCAGCATTCCCACATGTATTCAATTTTCTGCTTTGGTGACTAATATGCAATATGCTAAAGCAAGCATAGCTTATCCAAAGAGAGACTGAAGGACTTAACATTCTACAATAGCTCCCAAGATACAGCCAGTCACCGGGCCTCCACCCCTTGAAAGATGGGTGTGAGCAGAACCACAAAGCAGGCACAGCACAAGTCCCTAAGGCCCTGCATCTGTGCCATTCTATTTGTTCTGAAGACTCAGAGAAATCTTAGTGAACTCAGCAAAGACAGGGAACATGGAAGGAAAGAGGATACACAGAGGCTTTCTAGAAGGATGCTTGAAGACGTTCTTGCCAAGCAAGGAGCAGGGAGTTGGCAGGAGTAATCCTGTAGGCAGCAGTATGTGCAGGAGCCAGCATAAGGTGTGTTGAGATATGTGCAGGGTTCAGTAGAGATGGAGCATCAAACTCTGGGACGTGACGATGAAGGAGATGAAGCTGAGTGGGCAGATACAAGCTAGACCAGGAAGATCATCCTCTAAAAAGCAGAGCAACTTGAACCTGAAGGACAGGCCTTAAGTAATCTAACCCATAGTTCTGGAACAAGAATCCTCTGACTCCCCTGAGTCTTCCCCAAAAGATTTGCATCTATATATTTTTTCTAAAGAATTGTTTAATAAATAAATGTTTCAAAGACATCCATGACTCCCAAAAGTTTCAGATCAACTTCCAGAGGGTATGAGAACCCACTGGATTTTTACTTCCTTCCTAAGAATTAAGCTTCAGTCCCATGGTATTTATGTTTTTCTTGTTTAAAACAAAAAAAAAGATGATAAGAAATATTTTTAAAACATGCCCAAGTCTTGTGGAGTGGGTCAAGGATATATAGAATTAGATACCAGTGAGGAATGGTGGTGCATACCTTTTATCCCAGCCCTTGGGAGGCAGAGATAGGTGGATCTCTGTAAGTTCTGGGCCAACCATGGCTACACAGTGAGACCCTGTCTCAAAAGATGGGGTATGGGGAAATAGCTACTCACAGTTATTCAGATGAATATGAGGACAGTAATAAGATCACCGAAGGGAAAAAAATGCAGCCAGAGGCTGTGGCCCCTCACCCCAAGACCAGCATCTAGAGGAGGAAGAATGAACATATGAAGAAGATAAAGGAGGAAGTGGTCCAGGGAGTTGAAGGGGACAAAAGTACAAATTAGATGCTGAGAAGGATGGGGCCACAGACCAAATGCTGTCAAGATAGAAACCCAGGGAGACCTTAGAACCACTAATTGGGCTTTGTGAAGATGAGGTTACTGGCCACCTTCACTGGAATAGCAGTGTCTAAGATCAGCAGGAAGAACAGCTATGGGTTTATTTGCAAAGTGTTGAAGAAAAGCCAATGAATGTGAGAGGCATGGAATCATCACAGATGCAGCAGAAACACTCGGGATGCGCTTTTTTTGCCTTCAGTAGAGAAAAGCCTTGAGCCCATAGGCAGGCAGAGAGCAGACAAGCGGTTGAGGGGTGCAGGTCTGAGAAAGGCGGGGGACAGGAAAACTATACCTGTGAGGAGACAGTGTATGTGGCACAGAGGTTAGCTGTCCCTGGGGACTTACGTATTCCGGAACCACACAGGATTCTATTATGACACTACCAACACTAACAATTGATGGAGTTGTGAGGAAGAGGTGACGTTCCTACTGCCCCTAGGCTCCAGAGGGAGGCATGGTGGCAGGGAGGGCTCTTCCTCCCCCAAGAGAGGATCTTCATCCACTTCTTCTTTCTGTGGTTTTGAAAACATCTCTGTTGCTCATGGTAGGCTCTAAGGGGCTGCAGTTGCATCCAATGCTGAGTTATTCGCAGCTCAGGGCTAATGCCCAGAGAACATATCCAGCTATGTCTGCCAAAGGTCAGCCTGACAGTTAATGTTTCATTTCTTCATCATTGGTCAGGAGTGAAGAGCAGACACACCTATTGGCTTGGTACACGTTGTCGGGTGGAGCGGGGAGCTCACTTCTTGGAAAAGAGAGGCAGAACTCAGTGACTTGAATGAATTAGACAAGTGCATTAAAAAGAGGAGGGGGAAGAAAATCAAATTTGCCAGGAATGAGGGTTTAAAATGAGCATTGTGTAGGCATAGAGAGGCTAAAAATTCAAGGTCTCACTCAACTTCGAGAAGTGCAGCCATGAAAACAGCCTCTCTCCAAAGCCGGGGGAGAGTGAGTCCATTGCCACACTCCCAGATGTGTCACTTGTCACATTAGATCTGAAGAAAGTCTTTGTGTGTTTAAAATAAAAGTCAAGAAAGATAAAATAAAGAGTCAGATGCAGATATTTGTTGGGAGCCGACTCTTAGCCGAAAGTGGCTATCATCTTTACAGCC
>NW_021604663.1:3729266-3737128 GCF_004785775.1 Grammomys surdaster | reverse complement strand
CGGCCTTTACAAAGTAACAGAACCTGACGGCCGTTACAAAAGAAACGACAGTTACAGATATTTACACCCAACCAATGGACAGAAGCTGCTGACCCCTATGGTTGAATTAGGGAAAGGCTAGAAGAAGCTGAGGAGGAGGGTGACCCTGTAGGAGGACCAGCAGGCTCAACTAACCTGGCCCCCTGAGAGTGCTCAGACACTGAGCCACCAACCAGGCAGCATACAGCAGCTGATATGAGGCCCCCAACACATATACAGCAGAGGACTGCCTGGTCTGGACTCAGTGAGAGAAGACGCACCTAACCCTCAAGAGACTTGAGGCCCCAGGGAGTGGGAAGATCTGGAGGTTGGGGATAGGGCAGTGGGGACATCCTCTTGGAGACAAAGGGTGTTGGGCAGGGGGCAGGTGGGAGAGGAGGTATGGGATGTGGAACAGTTAGAGGGAGGACTGGGAGGAGGATAAAGACTGGTCTGTAAAAAAAAATTAAAGAATTTTTTTTTAAAAAAAAAAGGTATTAAATTAAAATGCAAAAGAAAAGAAAGTGGACTGAAAGTGTTGCCTATTTTAAAAGGACAAGAATAGGAAAACAAAGGCCTCTGAGAGATTCTATGAACATCCCAGAGTAACAGTGTCCAAACGTAGCCAAAAAGTGAAGAAATTGAGGAAGATATCAGAAGATGGAAAGACTCTTATGTTCCTGGATCCATAAGATTACTAGAGTAAAAATACCCATCCTACAAAAAGCAATCTACAGGCTCAAAGCAACCTTCATCAAAATTCCAGTACAACTCTTCACAGAATTTGAAAGGACAGCTTCTAGCATCATACGGAAAAACACAAATACACAAGATAGCTAAAACAATCCTGAATGATTAAAAAACAACAACAACAACCTGCTGGAGGTCATTGCTGATCTCAAATTATATTAAGTAATAATCTGTAGGGCGCAGCTTGAATCGCCATTACAAGGTGGCGCTTGGAAGATTGCCAGGAACTGTGAGTCTGCAGTTCTGCCCTGAATAACAACTTCCTTATAAGGCTGAACACTTTGCGTTGCTGATGATGCATGATCAGGCCATCCCGCGCCATTCTTGCGCACCAATGATCAGTGACAACGTGGCAGTCGCTGATAGGCTGAGGCACAAGGTATAAGGGAGGTGCGGGCAGGAGGGAGGAAGAAGAAGCTTGCTGTACAAGGGTTCCTGAATAAGCTGCTTGAAGAAGAACACGGTTGCTGTTGCCTTATTCCGCTGGTCGGACACGGGTAGCGACAATAATCTCCCTTTAATCCACTTGTCTAATTCATTCAAGTATAAAAAGTAATAAAAGCAGCATGATATTGGCACAGAAGCAGACATGCTGATCAGTGGAACAAAATTGAAGATTCAGAAGTAAGTCCGCACACCTGATTCTTTTGTAATAAAGTCAGAAATACACATTGGAAAAAAAGACAACATCTTAAGCAAACAGTGTTCGTCAAACTGGATGTCTGAACGTAGAAGAACGAAAACAGATCCATACTTACCACCCTGCTCAACTCTAAATGGATCAAAGACCTTAACATAAGACCACATATACTGAATCTGATAGAAGAGCAAGTAGGGAATAGTCTCAAACTCATTAGTGCAGGAAAAGACTTTCTGAACAGAATACAGCACAGACAGTAAGATCAGTAAATAATAAACAGGACCTCATAAAACTGAAAAGCTTCTGTACAGCAATGGGCATGGTCATTTGAACAAAATAACAGGCTACCAGATAGGAAAAGGTTTCTACCACCTACACATCCAATAGAGAGTTAATATCCAAAATATATAAAGAACTCAAAAACTGGACATCAGAATAACAACCCAATTTTAAAATGGGGTACAAATCTAAACAGAGAATTCTCAAATGAGGAAATTCAAATATCCTGAGAAGCACTTAAAGAAACGTTCAAAATCCTTAGTCATTATGGAATACAAATCAAAACTACTTTGAGAATCTACCTTACATGAGTCAGAATGCCAAAAAATCAATAAAAACAAATGACAGCTTTCGATGCCGAAGATGTGGAGTAAGGGGAAACTGAGCCATTGCTGGCTGGAGTGTGAACTGGTACAGATACCATGAAAATTAGTGTGGTGGTCCCCCAGAAAGATGAGAATACACCTATTTTAAGATCCAGCTATTCTACTCTTAGGCATGTACCCAAAGGACACTTTGTCCTACTACAGAGATACTTGTTCAACCATGTTCATTGTTGCTCGATACACAATAGCCAGATATCGGAAACATCTAGATGCTTGTCAACAGATGAGTGGATAAAGAGAATATGGTACATTGTGTAAATACACAATGGACTATTACTCAGGAATTAAAAAATGAAATTATGGAAATTTCAGGTAAATGAATAGAACTAGAAAAAAAATCGTCCTGAGTGCCATATCTCAGACCTAGCAAGATAAATACAATATGTATTCACTTATATGTGTATATGATGATTTGAATAAAAATGGCCTCCATAGGCCCTTATGGAGTGGCACTATGAGGAGGTGTGGCCTTATTGGAGGACCTGTGACTTTGTTGGAAGAATCATGTCACAAGGGGATGGACATTGAGGTCTCAGAAGCTCAAGCCTGGCCAGTGAGTCACTGTCATTTCCTGCTGCCTGTGGACCCATATCATTCTCTAGCACCACCTCTGGCTGTGAGCTGCCGTGCTTCCTGCCATAATGATAATGAACTAAACCTCTGAAACTGTAAGCCAGCCCCAGTTAAATGCTTTTCTTCATAAGAATTACCGTGATCATGGTGTCTTTTCACAGCAATAGAACCCTAAGACAATGTGGGTGCTAGCTGTTAAGTCACTGATAAGCAGACTACAATCCATAGAACCACAGAGTTTAGGTAGAGTAAGGGACTGTGGGAAAAGGAACAGATCTCCCTAGAAAGGGGAGTGGAATAGGTATTTATGGACTGAGAGAGATGGGGGTGGGAACTGGAACAGGGGGATGAAACAGAAGGAGGAGTGGAGGATGGAATTCAAGGAGAGACAGCTAAAACAAAGGGCCATTGTGGGGGTCGTATGGAAACCTAATACAATAGAAGCTTCCTAAAATATATACATATATGAAGATGATCTAAATAAAATCTCCAAATAATGGGGAGATAGCCCCAACTAGACATCTTTCATTACCAAATAAAGTTTCCAGTACCAGAAGTACCAATCAAGTTCTTGGCCAAAGAGGCCCCATAGGAACCCCTAAACAACCAAAGTTATTGCCAAGGTTATTGATGCCTCTCCATTAACTGACAGTAAGGCCCTATTGCTGAAGATAACACCTGAGTTCAAGGCCAGCCCGGCCCTGAACTCTAGTCTAAAGGAATGTGTTTCTGACAAATATATTAGAGATTATTATTTAAGATAGATTTTAAAATACAGTTCTGTTCATTTTACTCTAGATTTGTGGGATCAAAGCAGTAAAAGAGATACTTTTTCTAATCTGAAAGAGAGATTCTGATTTGTTATCTGAAGTTTCTTAAGAAACGAGCATACCAAATTTTAGGACCAGATAAGAAAGCTTAATTTCATTTCAAAAGAATGAAGAGTCAAAAATAGAGCTAAAGTCGAGGTCTAGAGTTTAACAGTCCTGAATTTTAGACAACAACAATATAACCAAAATGATTAATCAAGGGCTGGTGTGTCTGGGTGACAGACTGCTGCCCAGCAGGCAATGAGGCCCCAAGTTCAACTCTTCAGTAACCAGGAAAGAATAGAGTCATGACTGTGAGAAAGGTACAGAGGATCGATCTGATTGGTCGAAGGCCTTCTCCATAGGATGAAACTTGCTGGCACTGCAAAGCCAGCCAAAAGCTGACTGGGGAGGCCATAGAGGGGGACCTACTGTCGTTTGCTAAGTAGTCACGTAGTCAAATTACCTTCCAAATATTTGTGTTCGTACCCTTAGATCCGTGCTGTTCACGACCTTGGTCAGAGAAGCGTCTTTCCGCAGTGGGCAGCAGTGAAGGTGAATTCATGACGGGTCAAAGCTCTGAGAATCACTGATCACACTCAGCTCTAGGCGGAACAACTACGTCAGCCTCCTCCTAGCACCACCCAGGGAATACTGGGAAGAGAAGGTAACAAGGTCAGAGCCAGAGAATAGTGAGCTGTGGGGTGCTGTCCTCTGAACACCAACGGCTGTTGCGCACACGAACACACAGCAACCGTGGTTACCTACACAGAACCTTCGTAAGATCAAGTCGGTAAAATTTCCAGCAGGGGTCGGGGAGGGGCTCCTAAGGCATCCACCCCAAGAAGGTATCGGCATCTGATGGGTGCTAACCGGGAGAGAGCAACTTTCTTTAGGGATGTGGCCACTGATAGGTTCCTCAGGCTTCAGTGCATGATCCAACACCAAGGTGCTTATGGGTAGCACGAACTGGACTCAGCAGGTTTAAAGGTGAGTGAGAGGCATGAATTTGGAAGTTAGGAGCTGGAGGGAAAGTGGAGAGTGAATATGATCAAGATTTATTTTATACATATATGGAATAAATGAATGAATATGAATAAATAAATATTTTTTCATTAAAATGTTTTATAAGATAACATTTTGCCATATAAAGTCCTCACTTTCTATTTACCACGGAGGAACAATTTCATGTCAGCATCGCCTTGTTGTTGTTTTGTTTTGTTTTGTTGTGTTTTCACTTTCTCCCTTTTCCTCCCCCCTTCCCCTCCCCCTCTCCCCCCACCAAAGGAAAATGAATTTACTCACAGTTTGGTTAGATTGCCCTGGCATTATGCTGTAGTCCTGACTTTAATCAGATTTTTTTTCTTCCTTTTCCTTTTTTGTTTTGTTGGTTTCTTTCTTTCTTTCTTTTTATTATTTTATTTTATTTTGACATGGGATATCAGTATGCAGCCCAGGCTGGCCTGGTACTTTCTATGAAGCCCAGGCTAACCTCAAGCTTGAACCAAAGGGATTGCAGGTGTAAGCCGTCACAACACAAGCGGCTGTATCGACATGAGCGCATGCACCTCTGTGCAAAACAATCAATTTTCTTGAGTATTTAGGGAGGGAAAGAAACACTTGCTTTCTAAGGCATGCCTTAATTAAAAGAAATTGGGGAGAGGAAGGTTAATCAGAAATGAACCCGTCTAAAATTCTCGTTATCTGGAAATGGCCAAAATTGCCAAGCAACTCATTTATGTAAAACTGGGGGTCTCTGGCAAGAATGACTGTCTAGTCTTAGCTTTGAAGTCACGGGTTTATCTTTTTTATATAAATTCCTCATCTGTGGCTTTCAGAACTGTTGCCAGACTCCACGAGAAGATAACTTACTTAGAACAGCAAGCAGCTCTGGGGTTTAGCAGTGACCTCCCAGCTTCTTTCCCATCCTGGGACCCTGGGGCTCCCAACAGACACTAAATCCTTGACTGTCCTTCCCCACTCAGCCTGTTATCACCACACTCTCTTGTCTGCATCACTCTCCTACGGTGAGGACACCTGGCTCCTCCGGAAACTCAAGGAATCCAAGCCTTGGTCTTTCCGTGTCTCCATTCCTGCATCCTGTCCTGCTCTGAGTCAACATTGGTGAGCAAAGTTCTCTCTGTGATATGAAGCTTGCAGAATGGAAGCCACCACAGCCGGAGCAGTAGACATGGATTTCACACAGAGGAACAAAACACCTCACCTCCTTGAAGTGTGCACATCAGAAGGAGGAAAGGGAAAACAGAGTGGGTGGGGAGAACCTATCCTGAATGTGAGGGCAGTGCCCCTGATCCTGACACTCCAAAACCCTCAGCTCAGCTCAGTCTCCCTCCTGAGCACCAAATGTCCTCCGCTACTTAAAAATACTGGGGTGTTCAGCCCTCTATTTCCTTACTAGGTAAATAATTACAATTGTTTTTATTATCCAGTATTTTACATATACTCAAACCTGGAATGACTAATACCACAAACACATATAGACCTATCATCTGGATACTTTAAGCACTGAGGACACAAAAACACACAGGCTGGTAATGTCCCCAGTCAGCTCTGACTCACTCCTGTACCTACACCATTCGGTCATGAGTGTGCATTGTAAGTATTGGCTGGTGTGTAATAAAAGAGGTTGTGAAATACTATGCCGTCCTCAGTGAGAGTTTTTCATACTAGAAATACATGCGGGACATAGGTCCCGAGGAAGCACTTTAGGTTGGTAGATGTATCATAAGTCTTAGCGTGTTCAAGGTCACCATTATCCTACCTTAGAACTGGAAGAAACGCAAAGGGTCCATCCAACTCAACTCCTTACCTTACAGGTAGGAAAAGTTCAGTCTCTAAAGGGCTAAGCAATGTGCCCAGGGTCCCATAATACTCACTCAAAGCAGGGCTGTAAGCTACTTCTCTAAGTGACATTCAGCTAAAGCTTTTTCCATCTTGACATATTGCTTTCATGAGAAATGAAATAAAACCCGTGTGTCCTCACTTCACCTATCAGCGGGAGCTAACGGAAGAGCAGATGTGGTTCTTGGTGCCTGCTTATCAAGTTCACTAGCTCTGACTGGGTTTCCAGGCCCCCTGCTCTCTCCTCTGCAGCTCCCTCCCCCACCCAGTGTTTGCTCATTTTCCCATACACTGCCACACTGAGCCCCATGCACTGCCCCCTTAGCTGCAGTTGGCTCATCTGATCAAGGCACTAGCCTGTCTAGTCCCCCTTTAATGGCTTCACATCCCACTATGTGAACAGAACTGCTTGCCCATGCCTCCCACACCTGCCCTACATCACTGACCAAGATTCCTCTGGTAGATCTTCTCTTACACACAAGCATACGTTATCTCCATCATCACATGATATTATACAAGGTACAAGGGACGCAGAAAGAAAATAATAGGGGCTCCCTGCATGGCTCGGCAGGTAAAGGTGCTTGCTGCCAAGACTGATGATCTGAGTTTGATACCTGGAACCCACATGGTAGAAGGAGAGTCCTAACTCCTAAAAGCTGTTCTCTGACCTCCACAGGTACACCATGGCAGGCATGCAAAAATAAGTGTGGTGTGTGTGTGTGTGTGTGTGTGTAAACACCACTTACACACAAGTGCCTGGACACACATAAAAATAAAGAAATGTAATTGAAGGTTTTAAAGACAAGGGAGACTAAAGAAGGAACAAAAACATACATAATCCACTAACAACAATGTAACTCTGAAAAGCAACAATCAAACTAACACTTGATTAACACTCTTCCTTTGAACGAGCTGCCAAAAGGCTAAATCTCCCATCTGTCAAGGCAGTGGAATCAAATCCAGAGACACTGAGAAGGCGGCCACACCCACATTTTTATGTCAGGAAGAAAGCAAGGCATCTGGACTTCTAATTACTTACAGCCTCCATAATCCACATGAATCCAACTCATACTTCCCAGATGCCTCCCTGAGAGGCCGGGCTCTGGTTTCACAGGCACCATGCCACCTCAGAGTGGTGTCTGCATCTAGACTCCATGAAACTGGGGAGTCTTTTAGTCCAGGATTGTTTCTGTCTGCAGCCTTCGGGCCATCACGATCAGCCCTTCTGGGAGTGGTCCAGGGAGACCTAGTTCTTACAGTTTTGGAAACTACCTAGTTGAACCCTAGGTCCAGAAGAAATTAATGCACTAGAATTAAGCTTTTTATTTTAAAATTCTAAGGTGTGATAATTTCTGAATCAGTTTCCTGCAGAGCTGGACTTACAATAATTCCCAGCAGGGTTTTCCTACAGAATTCCTCAGAAGCTCCCACAGGGGACTTCCTTTCTTCCCTTTGTCTTAGTTCTTGACCTCTGGGATTTGGAGATAGATAGATAGTTAGATAGATAGATAGATAGATAGATAGATAGATAGATAGATAGATAGA
>NW_021604663.1:3726056-3729256 GCF_004785775.1 Grammomys surdaster | reverse complement strand
AGATAGATAGATAGATAGATAGATAGATAGATAGATAGATAGATAGACAGATAGAGCCAGATGAATGTTAAGTCCTGGAAGGATATTGGAAATCTGCAAAACTGCTTGTGTGCTACCCCTTCCAATACATAAGACAGATACCCAGAGAGATTATTTAACTAATTAACTAGTAGGCTAGGTGCCCATTTGTTCTAACCACAACCTAAGATGCTTATGCCCCCACTGAGTTCTGAAGGCAGTTTTCTTTCTCCGCTCTACTCCTTTCCTAGAGGCCACAAAACCATCTTTAAAATAGACTTGCTGTTCTCTGTTAAGCTACAAAGAAGTCATGCTTGCATGCCCAGTCAGCCTGACTCAGCTTCCAGATCCACGTCTGACTTGTGCTGCCTTTCACACTTTCCATGAGCTTACCCCAGAACATCCCTTCCCTTGCTTTTTCCCCACCTCTCCCCCATTTCTTCTCTTTTCTCAGAGCTCTAGATATTCACTAGAGCCTCGTCTAAAATTTACTTTGGGGACCCAAAACTTGGGCTGGTTTATGGGGAGGGGCCAACCCACCTACCATGGTTCACATGTCCTCTAAATTACCCAGATCCAGAGTCACCAAGAGGTGCCACCTAGCCCTAGTGACAAGAAAGCATGTCACTGGAGGACATATCACAGCTGAGCTGATGGCCATGGTTTCTGCATAAGAGACAAATTGGATAAACGTGCTTCACTGCTCAGCTTCTCCAGTGACAGCTCTGACACTTGTTGTAAAGCACATCTTCAGAATCCATTCCTGAGCAAGTGAGTGAAATTCAAGGCTACCCAAAATGAGTATGTTGAGCTCTGGTAAGAAAAGGGAGCACTCACAACTAGCCATTGAACTGATCATGGGGTTCCCAATGGAGGAGTTAGAGTGAAGACTGAAGGAGCTGAAAGGATTTGCGGCACCATGAGGAGAGCAACAATACCAACCAACCACAGCTCCCAGGGTCTAAACCACCAGCCTGGGAGCACTTAGGGAGGGATCCAGGGCTTCAGCTGAATACATAAGAGTGGAGGGCCCTGCTGGCCATAGGTGGAAGAAGAGATCCTTGACCTCATGAATGCTGGAGGCCCCAGGGGGTGGGAATTTTGAGGGTGGGGAAGTGGGAGTCGGGGGTAGGTAGGGGTTACATCCACAGAGAAGAAGGAGAAGGGGTGAGGGGATAGGGGGTTCCTGGGTGGGTGGGGGATTGGATAAGGGGACAACATATGAAATGTAAATAAAACATCCAATAAAAAAATTTTTTAAAAAGATATAAAAAGGGGGCTGGAGAGATGGCTCAGTGGTTAAGAGCACTGTCTGTTCTTCCAGAGGTCCTGAGTTCAAGTCCCAGCAACCACATGGTGGCTCACAACCATCTGTAATGTAATCGGATGCCCTCTTCTGGTGTGTCTGAAGACAGCGACAGTGTACTCAGACATAAAAAATAAATAAATCTTTAAAAAAAAAAGATATAAAAAGATAAAAACAAAAACAAAAAAAAACAAAAAAAGAAAGAAAAGGGAGCACTTAGAAGTGTCAGGATTCACAAAAGAGAATGTTTTCAAAGTCACTAAAAACCTGCTATGCACAAACTTTTCTGTAAGTTATAAGGTTTTATATCATCCCGGTACATAGATTTCATCCGGTAATGATGGTTTTTGTAATGATTAAGGGGGATGATGGGACAGCCCAGGGTTGGAAGCAAAAAAAAAAAAATTCATTATCAGTTCAGAACACCGGTCACACACTTTGCTGCTTGTGTGATCTATAAAATAAGCATCACATTCATTAAATTAATATTCTATAAAGTTTCGCCGGAGAGTGGTTAGTTAAGATGACTTTATATTCTGAGCATATGACAAAGGAAGAGCAAACCTTTGGTTGCTATAGTCACTGCATCATCCCTAAGAAAGCTAGGCTGGCAGCTGAAGCTTGGAGGGTTTCCAGCGATGTGCCAGAGGTTTTCAGATTTGGAGTGTGCTCTGTGTAACTGACACACAAGGCTCCAGGAGGGGTCTTACTAGAGGAGATGTTAGATACGACTGAAGGCAGACCACACGCAAACCCTTCCATGTCTCTGACAAGTCTGTGTGTCTGTGTCCCTGAGGTGACAGTCTCAAGTGGAGTCGCTTGGTTGTAAATCCTCGCTCACCCTAGCAGTGCTTTTCAGATGAATTCAGCATCTGGCTTGCAATTAGAAACAGCGTGAGCAGATTGTCATTCTTGCTGCTGGACATCCAAACATTCTCTCAGATATGCCCTGGGATCCACGTGCTCTAAGAGCTCATGAATTGGGTGAAACCCTCAGCTATAATTGAAGAACCATCTATTTTGGTGTTTCTAGGAGCCGCTGATGCCTCTCTGTTATCCAGTTGGTTTCTGGTTTGGCCCTGTCAAAGCTAGAAGGTAGTCCTGTGGCAGAAACAAACTCATCTTTTATCTTGACACTGGGTACAACTCTGTTTGGCTCAGTTTCCATGGCTGGTGACGCTAGACCTCCCCCCTACCCAATTCAATCATTTTTACTTTCCTTTTTTATTGACCTTATATGTCTTTGTGTCATGCACATTAATTTTTTAGGATTTATTTTGTATGTAGGAGTATTTTCTGCACATATGCATGTGTACCACATGCATACAGTGCTCACCGAATCCAGGAGAGGGTGTCAGATTCCCTGAAACTGGAGCTAAAAGAGGTTTCTGAGCTGCTGTGCAGGAACTGAACCCAGGTTCTCTGCAAGAGTAGCCGGTGCCTTTATGTAGGGAGTGGTTCTAATGCTTTAATCGGGAATCTGCATCTGAATGCTAAAGGTCCTGTTCCCCAATTGGTTCTTGATCAATCAATAAAGATGCTAGCTGCCAATAGTTGAGAAGAAAAGGTAGGACTTCCAGGTTCCCACAGACAGGCTAGGAGATGAAGGAAGAGAAAAAAAGATTCACCGTGCTTCAGAGGGAGAAAGAGCCACCAGTCATGTGGCTATTTCCCAAACTGGGCCTGGGGTAGCAGGCAGGAGATTAGAAGTGCAACTGAGGTGAGGTGAAAGCAGATTCAGAGGTGTTGAGCAGGGAGTGACGGTAAGGTTATGTTAGCCACGGGAGGCTTTGAAATGCCTGGCCATTGAGCTAAAAAGCGTTATTAAAAATAAGCTTGTGTGTGTGTGTGTGTGTGTGTGTGTGTGTGTGTGTGT
>NW_021604663.1:3724701-3726046 GCF_004785775.1 Grammomys surdaster | reverse complement strand
TGTGTGTGTGTGTGTGTGTGTGTGTGTGTGTGTGTGTGTCTTTCATCCGAAGATCCAAGGGAACCAGGGCTGGGTAGCTGGTAACATGGTCTGCCATGGAGCTTAAAGCAGGGTGGTAGAAACTACATATTACACCTTTAACTGCTGAGGTGTTTCTCAAACCCCAGTCACACGTGTGAGTTTTTGGCACAAAAAAATGTATAAAGCATAAAAATGAAGACAAATCTACTGTTAAATAGATCAAAGTAAAGCTGCTGTCAAAGTCTCCTGTGAAGATTCTTCTGGGGCCACCAGAGTGCCTGGTGTGGCACAGACAGCCAGTTGCTGAACAGCCCAGCCCTGGGATTAGCTTCAAAGCCCAACACTCCAGGAGAGGCTACCCTTATTATCTGCTTTATCAGGCCCTTTGTGGCCAAACTCGCCAATCTTTTAATGTATCTTGGTGTCCAGTAAATCCTGAGTCAGCCTGAAATACTCATTCATCTACCCTGATAGCAGCTCTGCCCAGCCCACCAGCTATCCCAGGAGACTCATCAGGACGCTCTCTCCTCCTACCTCTCCATACATTATGCGATGTTCACTCTATTAACTTCCTTCTTACAGATTCTATTTGGTTCCATCAGTACCAGTCTTTATGTCATCAACTTTAAGGACATCAACGTGTCCCTACGTTACCTAGATCACACTGTGTGACATGCATATGCGATTGGGAAAGACATTTTTTTTTTAATCAACTTCACATGAAATTAAATCTGATTAACTTGATAAGACGTAGGAGGGAGCATGTGGGGGTTACTGAAATTAAATCAGTAATGAGGGTAGAATTGACTGGGAGGGAACATATAAGCATGATCTGTGTGCTTCACTGTGATGGGCCTGCTGGCTGTAAGTCACTCGGGGACACCTAGGCTCTGTCTCACACTGCCCACACTCCTGGCTCTTTTGCCCTTTGACACAGGATGACTTAGAGCAGCTAAGGAACCTACCATGTGCTGATGGAACATTTTCAAAAAGACATAACAATATATCAAACTAAAACCATAAAAGTTGAGGAAAAGGTATATATAACAGCCAGGAAAGAAAGATCACGTAAATTCTACGATTCCTAGAGGCGAGAGGCTTCTGTGAGTCTCAGAAGGAAGACAGGGTGGAAGGAAAAGGTAATTAGATATAGTAGAATCTCAGTGAGGACTGAAGAGAGCTGACAGACCACCCAGAGTAAAGCAAGTGGCGCTGGTCTGTTAAGAAGAGTTGAGCATGAGGGTGCTAGGCAAGAGGAGGGAAGTATAGCAGCCAACGAGGAGAGCCCAACATGATTAGCAGCCAATGAGGAGAGCCCAACATG
>NW_021604663.1:3710154-3724691 GCF_004785775.1 Grammomys surdaster | reverse complement strand
GAGGAGAGCCCAACATGATTAGCAGCCAATGAGGAGAGCCCAACATGATTAGCAGCCAATGAGGAGAGCACAACATGATTCCATGGCTGAATGCTTTAAGGAAGTGATGGAGGACAAGGGAAATATAGTTGCTGGCCCAGACGGTCAGGCCTAGCTCTTCCTCTGAGTAGCACGAGACAGTGTGAGGATTAAGAGGCCCAAGTGAGTTTCCTCTGTAAAGTAGAAGCCACCAAGGTCAATTGCCAAGAATGAGTAAGTTATGGGGAGGGTTTGGAGTTGTGAAGATGTGTGGTAAACATTGAAAAGTGTAATGACTTGTCAAATAAAGACAAGTCAGTCAGGAGGTGGTGGCACACACCTTTACTCCCAGAGCTCAGGAGGCAGAGGCAGGCGGATCTCTGAGTTTGGAGACCAGCCTAAACTACAAAGCAAGTTTCAGGACAGCCAGGGCTATACAATGAAACCCTGTCTTGAAAAAAAAAAAAAAACCCTGTCAAACAAACAAAACAAGACAAATAAAGGGACATAGAGTGTTGGTGAGGAGAACAGGAAACTCTGGTTTGCAACTTTCCCTCTGATGTTCTGTCTTAGGCTTTACTGCTGTGAACAGACACCATGACCAATGCAACCCTTATAAGGACAACATTTAATTGGGACTGGCTTACAGGTTCAGAGGTTCAGTCCAGTATTGTCAAGGTGGGAGCATGACAGCATCCAGGCAGGCATGGTGCAGGAGGAGCTGAGAGTTCTACATCTTCATATGTAGGCTGCTAGCAGAATACTGGTTTCCAGGCAGCTAGGATGAGGGTCTTAAAGCCCACTTCCACAGTAACACACCTACTCCAACAAGGACACACCTACGTCAACAGGACTACACCTTCTAATAGTGCCACTTCCTAGGCCAAGCATACACAAACCATCACATGTTCTGACACCTGAGAAAGGCAGAAGGATGGGCTTATGGGAACAGTATGGTGTGCATATGGACAGGAGGACAGAGCCAAGATAACACTGAGTGACTCACAGCCCAAGGACTGTAGGACCCCATTCTAGCTGGCTTGAGCAATGTCTGCATTTGTATCTGCATCACTAGCAATAGGGTGGAGTGAGCAGGAAAATCACTCAGATTAGCCTGGAATGCCTTCAAAGCCTCTTTTAGGATTTGGGTACTGGCATGCCTGGTTCAATTTTGCCCTGAGCCTCCAATGCCACAGAATAAAATAGAAGGACATGCTAGTCATGCAAAGAGCCTTTAGCGTAGTGTACTCTTCTGTCAGCTGTGTGGCAACATTCAAGTTTCCGAGGCCTAGTTCATGATCAGTTAAGCAGGCACGAGACCAAATTGCATAGTTCTAAAGAAAATATAAACATGCACACATAAACAGTATCTCCATGAGGCATAGCATTTGGCGAGTTCATTCTAAATAATTCACACTTGTCTTCCACCAGAACACAGCCCTTACTCAGCTCAGTCCAAATACATGTACCCAAGCTTTATATATGTTGCCGCAGACAGAGTGCGGTCCGCTCTTTGCATTCTGGTGTTTGGTTTCCCTCAGACTGTGTTTATTATATAAAATATTTTAGGGTTCCCAAATGTGATGGCATTGAAGTGATTCATTTGTGTATTAAAAATAGATCACTTTCTGTGTAGTTAAACAAAGGAGACATGCTGACCAATATGTCATTGAAATGGCTGTCAAAGTTAGCCTGGCTGCATGATAAGGAAAGGGCAGTCATAAGCAGAGTTGTGGACCATCAAGACTGGGAGACTAGGGTACCAGGCAGGGATGGGGAAGAGGAGGAGGAGGAGGAGGAGGAGGAGGAAGAGGAGGAGGAGGAGGAGGAGGAGGAGGAGGAAGAGAAGGAAGAGGAGGAAGAGGAGGAGGAGGAGGAGGAGGAAGAGAAGAAAGAGAAGGAGGAGGAGGAGGAGGAGAAGTAATTCTCATAAAGGGAAGCATGAAGGAGGAGGGAAGACATAAGGGGAGTTAGAGATATACACAGGGAGACAGGGGAGGACAACTAAGTTCATACGCACAATCGGTCCTAGGAACAGGGAATTCAAGTGTGATTGGGGTTGCTGGCCCCATCCACTGGAATGAGAAGGATGAGTCAACCAGTCACAGTGTGGTTTCCTTCTCCAAACTCTACATCCTAAAATCACTCACTTCCCCCATACCCAGTCTGTACTCAACTGTTCCACGTCTTACAAGAAACCCACTTAGCAGCCACTTACTCCACCTGATAAAGGACGGTTGCTTGTCTCTGCTCATGCTATGCTCCTTAAAGAGAAATTCTTGAGCCCTTACATTCTGTTTGTTTGTTTGTTTGTGTGTTTGTTTGTTTGTTTTTTCAAGACAGGGTTTCTCTGTGTAGCCCTGGCTGTTCTGGAACTCACTCTGTAGACCAGGCTGGCCTCGAACTCAGAAATCCACCTGCCTCTGCCTCCCAAGTGCTGGGATTAAAGGTGTTTGCCACCACCACCTGGTGAGCCCTTACATTCTTAATATCTCACTGTGGAGAAGTGATGGAGACCTGTTGTCTTAGTTAGGGTTTTACTGCTGTGAACAGACACCAAGGCAACTCTTATAAGGACAACATTTTATTGAAGCTAGCTTATAGGTTCAAAAGTTCAGTCCATTATCATCAGGGCAGGAGCGTGGCAGCATCCAGGCAGGCATGGTCAGAGGAGCTGTGAGTTCTACATCTTGTTCTGAAGGCAAACATACCTGGCTCCCAGGAATGATGAGGGTCTTAAAGCCCATCCCCACAGTGACACACCTACTCCAACAAGGTCACACCTCCTAATAGTGCCACTCCCTGGGGTAAGCATATACAACCATCACACCTGTACACTGATGTCACTGGCCTTATTGAGATGTAACTCATCTACCCCTTTCTAAACTATAAGAGCCTAGAAGGTAAGAGTGCAACTTGTGCATTGTTTTGAATGTCCATATGGCAGACTGACCTATGGAGTGCACTGCACTGGTTAGTATTTAAGAGTAGACACTTGGGGCTGGGAGCTGGCTCAGTGGGGCAGGGGCTTGCTGTGCAAGCCTGACAGGCTGAGTTCGAGTCCTTAGAACCTAGTAACGTGCGTATCTATAACCCAGCATGACCTCATGGAGGGAGAGAAGGCAGAGACAAGAGAATCCCCCAAAACTCAAAGCCCAGCTAACCTGGAGCAAGCTGCAATGAGCAGAGACTCTGTCTTAAGCCACTTGGAAAATGAAGATCAACACCCAACGTTATCTTCTGACCACAACATGTGCGTTGTGATATGCGCCATAGACAGACAACAGACAGACGACAGACAGACACACACGTGCGCACACACACACACACACACACACACACAGAGCATAGGAACACCACGAAAAGGGTTTTGTTTAGGGTAGAAGGGTTTTTTTTTTTCAATAATTTTTCATTCACTTTACATCCTGATTGCAACCCCCTCCCTCCTCTCTTCCCAGTCCCACCCTTATAAATCCTTCCCCCGCTACCCTTTCCCCTTCTCTTTAGAGAAGGGAAAGCCCCCTTGGGTAGCACCCAACCCCAGGACATCTAGTCCCAGCAGGACTAAATACATCCTTTCCAGCTGAGGCCCAACCAGGCAGTCCAGGTAAGGAAAGGGATCCAATGGCCAGCAACAGAGTCTGAGACTGCCTCCCATGCAATTGTTAGGGGGCCCACATGAAGACCAAGCTGCACATCTGCTACAGATGTGTGGAGGTCTAGGTCCAGCCCTACATGCTCCCTGGTTGATCCCCCAGGCTCTGAGGCCCCATGAGTCCCAGGTTAGTTTACTCTGTAGGTCTTCTTGTGGGTCTTCATAGGGTGTCCTGACCCCCTCCTGCTTGCTCAATTCTATCCCTGCCTTCCACACGTCTCCCTGAGCTCTGTGTAATATTTGGCTGTGGGTCTCTGCATCTGGCTCTACCCACTATGGAATGAATAGCTGAGTATCATTAATAGTGTCAGGTGTTGGCTCTCTCACATGGGACGGGTCTCAAGTTGGGGCCGTTACTAAACAGCTATTCCCTTGGCTGCTCCATCTTTATCCCTGGGCATCTTGGTGGCAGGACAAATTTTGGATTGAAGATTTTGTGGATGGTTTGATGTCCTTCCTCTCTCCACTGGAAGTCTGGCTTGGCTACAGGGGGTAGCCATTTCAGTAGAGTAGACATTTTTGATCAGAGACGAACTATTAAATCTTCTGGGTCACTTCTCAGAACACAGCACCCTCTGAGGTCCTGAAGGCTCTGATGGCCAGGCTGCTTTTGGGCCACTGAGCTCTGTAGCTGCTTCTTGACACCATCCGTGGCCTTGAGTCTTTTGCTGTAGAGAGGCTTGGCTATATATCCTGCTCTGGCTCCTGCCATCACTCATGGAGCTGTGAAGCAGCAGGGTTCTGCCAGGAACCCAGGCTCCTATGCCAGATGGGTCCAGAGTCAAGTCCTAGCCCCAGTAAATAGTACATGGCTAGGAAACTGTAGGGACTTAGGCAAGTCCCTGCACTGCCCTGAGCCTTGTTGTAACAATTAAATAGCATTCTACAGCAGAGTGGACACTCCAGCTGGTCATGACGATGTATCTAATAGAGGACATCCTCTCACCATTGACTCCTGGTGATTTTAATAAGAAAGAATAGCTTGGTTATTGACTTCATGGAAACCTCATACTAACTCCCGTAGATGAGGGAATTCCATTAGAGGCAAGTGTCACACCCAAGCACCTAAAGGCTCAAGCAGGAGCAATCACCTTCCTGCTCTTACTCCGCCCACCAGCTCTTACTCCGCCCACCAGCTCTTACTCCGCCCACCAGCTCTTACTCCGCCCACCAGCTCATCAGTGCACATCTGCCATCTCCCAGTTGGCAGGGGTAGTCTCAGGTACTCAGCAGAGAACAAACAGCGTGCTGTCTCATCCAGGATGAAACTTAAAACAAAAAGAATCCTGCGAACTCAAGTAGAAATCAGACAGAGGTGTCTGGAGAATGAGCAAAAGAATGTGCTGGAAGGGACAGTGTGGGAGGATCACGGAGGCCCCGATGACATTTATACACTGAAGACTATTAACTAGAAAACCAGCAGATTTAACATTCCATGTTTCTGAAGGGATTTCCATGAGGATGATACCGACAACCGAGGCTAAACAGATACGCATCACCGCCCAAACTATTTTGTAAGAATTAACTCGCCAAAACTTATGTCCGTCTTTTGGGTTGTTCTCATTGCTTTCCTCACACCATAGATGAAGAAACAAAGATGAGAATATCTTAAAGGGTGAGGTGGAGCCTGTAAATACCAGAGCTGGAATCTGCCGACATCTGGCTCGAGGGCAGTGTTCCCAATGGCTGCATGAGTGATACCTTCCAAAGAGCTGAAAAGCAGACAGAGCCATTAACAGGTGACAGAAGGGAGGACAAAGCAAGAGAGCAAACAAATACAGAGCCTGGATGATCACAAGTTCAAAGCTAGCCTGGTCTGCTCAGTAAGAGCTGACTCAAAAACAAACAAACAAACAAAGCTTTTTCCCAGGGTTATTATTTTGTATTTGTAGAAATTTAATCTGTTGCTCAAAAAAAAAATCATCTTTCCTAGGGCTGGAGAGATGGCTCAGCAGTTAAGAGCGCTGGCTGCTCTTCCAGAGATCCTAGGTTAAATCCCAGCACTCACATGGCCAGAGAATCTTCTGGCTTCCTTGGACACTGTGCCTATGAGGGGCACAGACATATGTGTAACATACATACACACACAAATAAAATAATATTTTTTTAAATCTGTCCTTAAATATTTCTGTAGGATGGCTATTAAGAATAGCTTGTTTAAATCTGTTTGGCAGGTAAGGGAATATACACAGATGTTAGAAGAGTTTTCCAGCTATTCAGTCCTGTAATTTGTCTGGAGGGAGCAACCCTTCATGTCTCACAGAAACTGAAGAGCAAGTGAAAAGAACACACAAATGGACTGTGTTTGTACTTAGCTTTCTCCGTCTCCTCAGGCCATGAAGTGAGAAGACATCTGTCAAAGAGAGAAGCAAGAATCAATGTCCGGGAAGGTAAAGAGAAGGCTCAAGGTTAAAAACAGACACTACAAACTTCGAAACTAAAATCTTTGAAAATGGTATCTAGATATCTTTGACCAGATATCTAGAAGCACAAAAACGTTTTCAAATTTGAAACTGGACTTGGCAGGGGTCAGGGATGCTGACAAATGAAAGCATGCCCAGGGCATTACTTGAACCTGTCCCAGCACCTCACGCAGAGGTGCTGAAGACCCTGCGCTGAGGGGCCCCGTCTGGACGCTTTGGAGATGTGACTTCTGAGCTCACTTTGAAGTGCTCCATGGACCAGCAGATTATCTTCTGCTGATTTTAATGTCGTCCCTTCTTTTCTTCCTTTGGAATGATCTCTTAAAATTTCATCACCAACTTCCCTGGTCTCTCTCCTGGTCATCCTGGTTATCATTAGACCGTGATAAAGTCACTCACATGGGCAGCTTGGACCATGCAATGCTCCTTATAAATAGCTACGGTAGAGACTGGCTGCCCAGCATCTGCCATTCCCACTTCCTTCTGGGCACACAGCTAGCTTCCCTGAGATCTACAGTGGGACTGGGTTCTTAGCGGAAGAGAGTGAGCAGAACGATAGACCCTGTTTTCAGACTAGACCCTAATGCTACCTCATGCAGTGCTAAGTTCTGCTTTGGCTGTGTTCTCTGAGCTTGCCTGTTGGGTACTCAGCTATATAGGTTTGAGATGAGTGTGAACTTGAGAGAATCAATGACAGACAGCAAACATGGCGGCCCACATCTACAATCCCAGCACCCACAAGGCCAAGGCAGGAAGACTACTCTGGGATACACAGTGAGCTCAAGGTCTGCCTGCCTTGAGTGTCTTCCTGCAAGGCTATCAGCAAAAACAGAAAAAACAAGGGACAGGAGGGAGCAAGAAGAGATATGTGATCGTGTGACCGCCCAGAGATTTCAAAATAAAAATATTGACAGTAGATTCATGAAGAGCTGGCACTTCATAAATATCGAAATTGCATGAAAATTAAGAGAGACACTTCCAGGAGGCAGCACCCAGATGTGACAAATATCACAGCATGTTTTATGAAATGAGGAATGAGAAACAGCTGCAGACTTTGATGATGCTAATTTCAGTGACAGAACAGGGCTCAGGGTACAGAGTATATAGTCTTCAAGAGTCTTGGGGGTAAAAAAGGTGGAAGTGCAGACAGGGAATAGAAGCTTCTAGCATTTGTGAGGGAAGGAAAGATGCCAGAGAGCCAGAAGAACTTCAGCAACAGGGCAAGGAGTTCACGAAGGACAACGACAACGCAAAGCAGAAATTAGGTCTGTGGGGCTGGAGAGGTGGCCCAGCTTTTAAGAGTGCTTTCTGTTCTTCCAGAGGACCCAACTTCAGTTTCCAACTGCCCACATCCAACAACTCACAACTTCCTGTAATTCCAAGTCCAAGTGATCTGAGACCTTCGTCTGCCTTCATGGGTACCTGCATGTTTACTGCTCTAGAGGTGATGGGATGCGTCAGACCAAAGTCTCACACGAGAGCCAACTTTATCCAGAACATCAGACAATTTATTCTCTGAGGATGTACCAGACTGGCGAATGCAAAGTCACATAGTCCCCTGAGGGGGGAGTGAGGATGACTATAGGAAAGACAGAAAAGAGATGCAAGACACAGATGTGGGAGGGCTGTAGGTCTATACCATGTCAGCAGCAACTCTAGTTCTCATAGCTTCTTATCTTACAGTATTGTGGGAAGCAAAGCCACAAGCTAACAGAAATAATTTGCTAAAATATACACAAGACATTTGTTCTCATCCAATTTTTTTTTCTGTTCCTTCCACCAAGGACAATAGAATCTTCAGCACCTCAACATGGGCCTCAAGTGCACCCCCCCTTTTCTTATCGTTCTATACCTCAGTAGGCCAGACCTGCCTTGATTCTGCCTGGCAGCAAGCAGTCTCTCTCTCTCTCTCTCTCTCTCTCTCTCTCTCTCTCTCTCGCTCTCGCTCTCGCTCTCGCTCTCGCTCTCACTCTCTCTCGCTCTCTGGCTCTCAGTCTCGCTCTCTCGCTCTCTGCTTCAGAGAAGCAGTAAACAGCTCCAGACATGAGGGTTAAGAAGAGTCACATGTGTAAAAGTGTCCAATCATAAGGACAAGCCGCACATAGCAAAATAACTTGTTTCTCCATAAACAAAGTAACAATGGCCAGTTGTAACAAATAGTCTGATGTAATATCACTCCTGTTTACTACACGTGGGAGGAGCACAAAGCACATTCTAAGAACAGTTCTGTGTCTGGTTTCTTGGGTTTTCTCACTATCATTCAGAATTCTCCTCACATGACTCCATTCTTGGACTGTGTTCTACCCAACACCTGTACACATAGTATGCATACACACACACACACACAAATAAAAATAAAATAAATCTTTTAAACTATAGAAATCAGGAATTGTCTTAAGGTCCTACTGCTGCAATGAAACACCAAGACCAAAAAGCAACTTGGAGAGAAAAGGATTTATTTGGCTTGCAGTGGTGGTTTGAATATGTTTAGTCCAGAGAGTGGCACTGTGAGGAGGTGTGGCCTTGTTGGAGTAGATGTGTCACTGTCGGGTGGGCACTGAGACCCTCCTCCTCCTAACCACATGGGAGCCAGTCTTCTCCTAGCTGCCTTCAGATGAAGATGTAGAACTCTCAGCTCTTCCTGCACTGACCCGACCTGTGGGTCCTAGTTATTCGTGGGGGCGAGGAGGACCGCAACCTGAAAAAGAATGGGCAGGAGAGAGAAAGGATTCAAGGAAACAATTGCTTGTCAAGAGTCATGTATTTGAACGTGAAATGCTTTTTTTATAGTATGCTTTACAAAGGGAGGGGTAAGAGGGGCCAGGTGGTGGAAAAATACAGAATCTTCATGGCCTGTGCCCTATAACATTTCATGGTCTACATGGTACACTGCCTTGAATTATGATCTACCTGCTATTCTTCAGAAGATATGGTACACTGCTTTGAGTTATGGTCTCCCTGCTATTCTTCAGAAGATATGGTACACTGCTTGCCAAGCAGGATCTTGCGGTTGCCAAGCTACAGGGGACATTGTGCAGGTGGGGAAAGGTAGGGGGTGAGGGTAAGGGCGAGGGTCCTGGCTTCTGGCACTGCACCATGCCTGCCTGGATGCTGCCATGCTCCCACCTTGATGATAATGGGCTGAACCTGTGAACCTGTAAGCCAGTCCCAATTAAATGTTGTCCTTCTAAGAGTTGCCTTGGTCATGGTATCTGTTCATAGCAATGAAACCCTAAGACATTTACACTTCCAGATCACAGTCCATCATTGGAATAAATTAGGTCAAGAACTCAAGCAGGGCAGGAACCTAGAGGCAGGAGCTGATGCAGAGACCATGGAGGGGTAATGCTAACTAGTTTGCTCCCCATGGCTTGCTCAGCCTGTTTTCTTATAGAACCCAGGACCACCTGCCCAGGGATGGCCCCACCCACAATGTGTTGGGCCCTCCCACATCAATCAGTAATTAAGAAAATGTCCTACAGTTGGATATTATGGGGGCCTTTTCTCAATTGAGATTCTCTCAGAAAACCCTAGCTGGTATCGAGTTGACATAAAACTACCTAGCACAGGGATATATTACAGTTTGGAGATTATAGAATGAGAAAGAACACACATTTCAACTAAAATCCAAAAACTAATATACAGGATTTTTTTAAGTTCTATCTTTCCAGTGTTTCCACAGTGAACTTTATATTCGTTTGGAGGAGTAGGAGTATTGGGGGTTGTTTTAATGAAACATTTAATGAAAAGTTACATTTACTTGTAACCAAGCAACAAGAGGAAAGAAAAGATCAACTTCCCCAGGCCATTGTAAGAACATGATTCCAGGCTAGCAGAGAAGATTCCCACCCAACACCCTTTTTCTGTTACACAGGAGAGGAAGACACCAGCTCAGGAACAGCAGGGGAGTTTAGTGAGAGGTTCAGAGCCAAGATGCTGAGGAAACTTTAGGAGTGTGGACCAACACTCAAGCTCCACCCACCCAGTGCCACCCCGCCTCCAGCACGCTGTCAGAAGCTATAATAGGACAAGCTAATAATTAGCAGTTGATCATCCTGAAATGCCTCGGATTATTATCTGCGACAAGTGTGCCACATTTAGCAAGGCTATGTTGGACATATTTTAGGAAAGATCCTGCTATTAATATGCTTTTCCTATTATTATTAAACATATGTAACAATCACTAAGCAATAGCACTCCCCTTTGGAGCAGATCTCTGCAGACCCACGGAGATGTACTGTCTTGTAGTGTTGCTATATAGACAAATAGACGACTTCTTAAGTCTTAATGATGATCCTATAAGAATTCCTAAAATTATATCAATGATTATTAAGCTCTTTTATAGTGGGACTGCTATTAAGTCCCTTTCTGATAGTCAAAACTGCCATGAGAACTTTGCCAGTCTCCCAAGTGTCATCAGTTAACAGCACTTAGATAGTAACCAGACTCTCTCCTACTCAGAGCACATTCCAAGGTGGTTGTAAAACAATTAACCAAGGGTCACTAAAGGGAACTCACAATTTATTATAGGTGCTAGGTCAGAAGAAAAAATATTGCCTGGGTTTATCTATACAAAACTTCACTAATTTCTTAGTTATAGTTTTAAACCTTTAGTGAACTTGTGGAGCTAGACAGGTGATGGATGTTTAGTCAGATAATTACTCCTAATGGATATGCATGTAAACATTCTCGATTGTAAACTTCTATTTCAATTTATGATTTGAATTTTGGTGTGAACTTGTGATGAACTTTGTAACATGTGATCAGGTACTCTGAATGATGTATAAGAAAAAGGGACGTTCCTTAGCGGTGTCTCGGTGTCTTCACTTCTCCTCACTTTCTCTTCCTCCTCTCTCTCTCTCTCTCTCTCTTCTCCCTTCTTCCCTGCTTAGAATCTCTCTACCTAGAATTTTTCCTTTGTTAGCATTTTTTCCTTTTTCCACTTAGGACCTTCCCATTTTCCCTCTTAGATAGGAAACTTTTTACACTTAGCAATAAACTACAATAGCTTCTTTAAGTGTCTTTTCTTCTTGCGACCTCAAGCCACGACCTAAGTTAGAGCCTGGCAGTGCCTGCGGAGAGAGTACTAAGGATAGTTGCCTAATTCTCTGCTGTCCCGGGCGGAGGTATTAAGTGCCAGAAACTGCAGTTTCTGGACAGAGGATATCAGAGGGCAGGCCAGCTAACCCTAGGTCTTACCCACTGTCGAGGCTCTTCCCATCTCCCTTGATTGCCTCAAGAAGAACCGACCAGAGGAGAAAAAAGAAGATCACCTCCTCCCACCAAGCTGGGGGTCGCTCCCGGCAGCACGCCTGGGCTTCGTCGCCATCTCTTCATCCAGACAGGCTCCCTGCTTGGAATCTGGCCAATTCCTTCATCCTATGAGAAACAATTTTCCAAAAAGAGACTACTGGTTCCCTATGTGACCCCGCTAACTGCCATCGTTATCCAGCCTGAGGATGGAAACAGCCATGATTTCACTCACACGTGTTAGTAACAGTGGATAATGCTGCTGCTACTTCCTGGTGGCAGCATTGCATTGTGGGATTTCTAGAGCAATATATTTGAAGCCAACACTGGACGTTTCCAGCTCTGCCTTGGGTGAGGAAGACAGTTTGCAGAAGAAGAAACTTGCATCTATTGGACCAACCTTGCATGCATGACATGAGAAGAACTTGGTCACAGTGCACAATCCTGCTAATGAGTTCTTGAATTCACTTACAAGCATTTTACTGAGAATTTTTATATCCATATTGATCAGATAAATTGGTCTACAGTTTCTGTTGTCCTTAGCCAGTTAGGACTGGCTTTGTCAAATGAGCTTTCCAGTCTTCCTTCTGCTCTGTGAACAATTTGAGGAGGATTTGGTAGAATCTTTTAAAGATTTGGAATAATCAAAACCAGTGCCCAAGGGTACTTCATTAACTTCAGTGTTGGATATGAAGTAGCTTGGTCTGGGACTGGAAAGATGGCTTGGCGGTTACAAGTATACAGTGCTCTTGAAGAAGGACCCAAGAATAATTCCCAACATTCACATCAGGGGACTCATAGACACCTATAAGTAACTCCAGCTCCTGAGATTCCTGCACCCTCTCCTGCTTCCTTGGGTACCAGTGTGCACAAAACCCCACACAGGCATAAATACATACGCAGAACTAAAGATTAAAAATAAATTTCAGAGGCTAGAGAGATGGCTCAATGGTTAAAAGCACTGACTGTTCTTCCAAAGGACCCCAAGTTCAATTTCTGGCACCCACATAGCAGTTCACAACTGTCTGTAACTCCAATTCTAGGAGATCTGCTGCCCTAGCACAGACATGTAGGCAGAACACCAACGCACATAAAAATAAGTAAATTTTTTTGAAAAAATAACTTTGAAATGGCTTAGTCTTTCTTAATTAAACTTGAGTACTTGAGCAGAGCCCTTGTGAATGTGCTCATCAGCTAAAGAACAGTCTCTATGAAGTAGAGCGTGTCCCTGCCTGTTCACCATCTCAACAAGGCATCATGTTGGTACATTTTCTTCTAAACCGTCCTGCTCTAAGGTGCCGTGTTCCCCTGCCTGAGACATCTGACCTCATATATAAGTGGGCATCCACGAGGAGCTTGTCAAGTGGCGTCTATATAGGAAGCAAAGAGTGATTGCATACTGTTCTCACAAACAACCTGAGTGAGTTTTGGTCTACTGCCTCCTCTCTGCAGTGATTTTGACCAGAATCTGCCAGCAAACACAAGTCTTCTCATTCCAGGGTATGCAGCGTCAGGAGACGGCTGTCCCACTGGAGCTATCTCTCCACGTGACCACTTTGCTCTTTAGTACCATATTTGGGACATAGTATTTTTTTTTAAACAAGACTCAGAATTTTTGACCCGTTGCACAAGAGCCTTCATGGAATCTTCCATCTTCCCAGCTGTCAGGGACTCAGATTTCCCCCTCATTTGTTCCAGGCTAACATCTACTGTTGTTTAGCCAAAATAAACTATTTCTTGCCTCAAACCTTTTCTTCCCTCTTGTTCTTGCTACAGATTAACAGTTAACTCTGGAATCGCATGTGTTATCTACTTGAAAAAGAGTTCCTTTATCTTCAGGGGTAAAGAGGGTTTCACAGAAGGATAGTCTGCATTCTGTCCTTCTAGTAGCTCAAAGAATGAGCCCGTTGTCTCTTAGGCAATTTGAGGATTCATGTGCTGCCAGCAGGCTGTATTAAAGAGCCATGGTTAGGTTCATCAGGCCACTGTCTGACCTGACTGAATGACCTGGGGAAGGGTATGGTGATTCCTGTCTGAGACACAAACTCCTCTATCACACAGGGAGATTCTTGTGATGATCATAAGAAGGATTTTTAGAACCTTTTTGTACTTAAAATTATAATCTTCGACGGGCAGTGGTGGTGCACGCCTGTAATTTCAGCACTTGGGAGGCAGAGGCGGGCGGATTTCTGAGTTCAAGGCTACCCTGGTCTACAGAGTGAGTTCCAGGACAGCCAGGGCTACACAGAGAAACCCTGTCTAGAAAAAAAAATTATAATCTTCACGTTTTCCCATGATGAAATAATCCTCAGCTACTATATATGTACATATACATACACATACATTGCATACATAGTGCACATATACATACATGTCTTGATTGACTAACAAAAAGTTCCCTGTTGTCAGATACTTTCACTGAATTTTATTTTCTGGCTACTTTGTGTTATCTTTGTCTGTTTTCTGCTGTAATAGCGGAATATCGCAAACTGAATTTTTTATAAAGAATAGAAGCACACTTGACTCAGGAGTTCTGAAGGTTGGGAAGCCCAGGAACATGATGCTGGTGAAGGCTTGTTTGCTGCACCACAACCTGGTTGTGCACAGCACAGGGCGAACACGGTGAGACAGCGAGCGTGCTAGCATCGTCTCCCTTTCCCTCTTACAAAGCCATCAGCATCAACACGGTTGTCCCACCTTGATGAACTCATCTAACCCTAACTAGCTCCCAAAGGCCCCACTTCCACACCACTGTGATGGATACTTGGAGTTAGCTTTCCACTACACAAACTTTTGGAGACAGCATACACATCTTAGCATAGACAGAGCCTGCCTTGGAAGTCATCCTTGTAAATGAGATTTCATCACAACTATTTTGTTTGAATGCATTTTAAGAAATTTCAGGTCGCCAGGCAGTGGTGGCGCACACCTTTAATCCCAGCACTTGGGAGGCAAAAGCAGCCAGATGTCTGAGTTCGAGGCCAGACTGATCTACAGAATGAGTTCCAGGACAGCCCAGGCTACACAGAGAAACCCTGTCTAGAAAAACCAAAAGAAGAAGAAGAAGAAGAGGACGAGGAGGAGGAAGAGGAGGAGGAGGAGGAGGAGGAGGAGGAAGAAGAGGAAGAAGAAGAAGAAGAGGAGGAGGAGGAGGAGAAAGAAAGAAAAGAATGAAAGAATGAAAGAATGAA
>NW_021604663.1:3704083-3710054 GCF_004785775.1 Grammomys surdaster | reverse complement strand
AAGAAAGAAAGAAAGAAAGAAAGAAAGAAAGAAAGAAAGAAAAATAATTTCAGGTTAACAGATATAAGCTTTAAAAGAAAGCAAAAACAAAACAGAAAAGCCAGTTTATGGGGCTGGAGATATAACTCAGCAGGTAACACTGTATTGCTCTTACAGAGGACCTGAGCTCAATTCCCAGTACCTATGTTAGGAGTCTCACAATTACTCATATCCCCAGGTCCAGGGGATCTGATGCCCTCTTCTGGTCTCCATAAGCACCTGCATACTCAAGCACATGCACAAGCACACACACACAAACACACACACACACACATGCTCACAGGCACGCACGCGTGCATACACACACACTCACACACACATATTCACATGCACTAACATGACATTTGTAAATAAAATAAATACAAAAAGTGAATCTTTTTTTAAAACAGCTAGTGAACATCACCAAACCATCCTCCTCCAATGCGTGTGTATCCTCATATACTTCCCTACTCTACAGAGAACACTGGACTGTCTTAAAGCAATGTCTCTTTATCCATAAATTCATTCCTTGGGTTACAGGGTATTCCACCTAAGCATCCCTTGACTGGCTTTGGCTACAGCTATTTATGCTTTTGAAAGTTGTTAGTTTCATTTTCAAATTGACAGTCTTCTACTTACACAATCTGTAACTTTAATACATGCTAATAAAAAGTATAGTGTGCTTCTTACTCAAATAGATAAGGAGAGTAGCCTGTCACTGTCAAAGGCTTCAAACCAGGTCTTACCCTCAACATTATATGTGCTGAGTGCTCACAACAAATCAAGCAGGCGGACTTGCTTTTTATACATGATGAATCTGAAACATAAGAGCTTAAAAGGCTGGCCGTCCAGAGGTCGTACACGCCTTTAATCCCAGCACTTGGGAGGCAGAGGCAGGTAGATTTCTGAGTTCGAGGCCAGCCTGGTCTACAGAGTGAGTTCCAGGACAGCCAGGGCTACACAGAGAAACCCTGTCTCAAAAAGAAACCCCCCCCCCAAAAAAAAGAAAAGAAAAATGTTTACTTTAACTCCTGGAAATCCCAGTCTATGGTCATGTGGCCCCATGATGTTTGGGCTTGTTGTAAGACTGAACTTCCTGAGGGGACAGAGAGCAGAGAGAACGAAGGTAAAGGAGCCAGGTCCCAATATCCCTTATAAAGAAACCCTCAATGACTTAACGTGTCACTAGGATCCACCCACAGTCCCCACCTATGGCACCTCCAGCTTCAGACCAGTCCTTCACTGTATGGGTCTGAGGACACTCCAAGTCCAGAACTGCCGGTCATCCAGCTACTCTAACCCATAAAGGACCAATGGCTTCCATCCATCTATATTCTAATTTGTTTCTTTTGGGTTTTTTTTTTGGTTTTTTTTTTTTTTGGTTGGTTGGTTGGTTGGTTAGTTGGTTGGTTTTTTTCGAGACAAATTTGTCCCCACTACATCCATGGGGATATTTCCTTTTGTACCTGAGACAAGACCGCTGCTGACAAAAGGCAGAACTAATTCTCATTGGTATTTATTCTAAGTGACGTGTAAATAAACACACATTAATCAGGACTCAGCAGATTCAGAGAGTAGCAGATAACTGTATCCAACATGAAACGGGGCTAAGAGTATCTAACATAGAGACTGTGGATTCAACACGCACACGAATACATACGACTGCAAAGCAATTGTGACTCGAGAGCGTGGGAGCATTTATCATCTGGCCCACACCTGAGCTATGAGAGGAAACAGATGGATGTTTCACCCGCTGCTTCATCCCAGGCCTGATTACATATTTGCTTGCCTTTTCACCCTTCCTTCCTTCTTATGTTTACCTGATCCATCGAAGCCCCTCACGAGCACTGCCTCCTCTGGAAGTCAGGCTTCACAGCAGACAGCTTTTTTCATACTAACCCTTCTGCACCCAGTCTCAATCAGTTGCTGCGATGCCACTATTCATGCCTGTTCTCAGTCAAGCAAGGCTCTCCTGGGTCTTTTTGTTGTTGTTGTTGTTGTTGTTGTTGTTGTTTTTCGAGACAGGGTTTCTCTGTGTAGTTCTGACTGTCCTGGAACTCACTCTGTAGACCAGGCTGGCCTCGAACTCAGAAATCCGCCTGCCTCTGCCTCCCAAGTGCTGGGATTAAAGGCGTGCGCCACCACCTCCTGGCTCGCTCTCCTGGGTCTTATAGGAAAAATTACTTTCAGTAACATCCTGGGTTCTTTGAAGATCATATCACAGAGATTGTGTGATCTTGGAAACACCCACAGGCAGCGTGCAGCACCCATGCCCCATACACACGGAGAGCTCTGGGGTGGGCCTCTGTTTACTGATGGCTCCCATGGAGACAGCCCATAGGCTCTTCCAAGTGAGAAAGGCAGAGACCAGCGTGACTCGTTCATCGTCTCCTAGCACTGTCAACTACAACAATAAGAAAAACTTAAAAAAAAAAAAAACACTAAGAAAAGAAACATTTTAAACTGCTTCAAATTTCTCAAGTTTGAAACACGCAAGGCGGCATCTTGTTTCTATACATGGATTTCTCTAAAACACAGGACAGTGGGTTCTGTCTGGCAGGTCCTTTGCTAAGGAGTTATTTATCATGACAGAGTCAGTTGTCCTGGCCACATGAGGTCCCCTGGGCCTGAGTGTGGGAGGCCCTGGCTAAGGGAATCATGTCATTCCTTGAGCTATAGATTATTGTTCTGGCAAAAAGCAAGTAGTTGTATGTTCTCATTCCTAGGAAAGCATCCAAGCCGTCCCTTCTTCCAGTTTGTCCTAAGCACGCTATTCCTTAGACTGGCTTCCCTTTCCTTGGACATGCCCTATGGGCACGATCTTCTGCTGCTAAAGGGTTGTCCTGTTTCTGCCCTCCGTGCACACACAGTAGGGGCCACAGCCTCAGCTCGCATCCCTCAGAGAAACAATGGGAAAAGTGATACATTCACAATAGGGAAAGTGATACATTCACGATGGGGAAAGTGATACATTCACAGTGTTCTCAGAAGGAGCCTAGGACTCCACAAAGGGGAGACCACGAACAGCCTACAATTAGTACTTTTTCAATTCAGCGTATTTAAGAGCTGGCTTGCCAGGGAAGAAGGAAAGCACATATTAGAAATGAATCAGCCCCCGCCCCCTCCCCACCCCCTCCTCAGTCTCAAGTTTCTGTTTCAATTGTTTTAGTACACCATCTGCGCTCGCTTGTGGTTCTGTTGTGAGGGCCTGCTGCTGCATGCTCCCAGAGGTGAGCTGCGTTCCCACCGTTTACTTTCACCTGTGTGGTCTGTTGTAAAGCAGGTCTGTCTGTAGACTCACGGGATACTAGAGCTGGAAGAGAGTGCAGACTTCAACTTTTCTAGCATTCTATCTTTGTGGATGAGAAGAGGAAACTTTCTGCAGTCAGGCGCAGGGCCAGGGGCGGCAGGGAAGTGCACAGAATATAGAGGGATCTTTCCACCTCAGACTCCATTGTACAGTCACCATCATTTTTTGGTTAAGTTTGACTTCAGCATTAATTCAAGGGCTGGAGAAATGGCTCAGCAATTAAAAGCACTTGTCGCTCTTGCAGAGGACCCACTTTCAGTTATCAGCACCCACATAGTGGCTCACAACCATTCATAGAAGTCTAGTTCCATGGGATCTGATGCCCTCTTCTGACCTCTGCAGGCACCAAGGACACACATGATGTACATGCATACACACATACATGCAAAATACTCACACACATAAAATAAAATCAATCCAAAAGCAATTATTGCAAATAGTTTTTTTTTAATAATTAAAACCTTTGGAAGAAAGTGGAATGTTTATACATTGGTGATGGGGCTAGTAACCAGTCCCACCACTGTGGAAATTGGTACAGAGGCCCTCAAAAGGCTACAATCATACCTGATCATGTCGTGTGACCCACATACACCACCCTTGGGTATATAGAGTCTGAAGGACTCTAAGTTAACACAGCACAGAGATGCTTGCACATCTGAGTTTATAGCTTCATTAGTCACAAAAGGCAAGACCTCAATGCAGTCCCAGAGCCTGACAACAGCTGAGTACATCGTGGAAATGTGGTATAAATACACAATGGAGCTTTAATCCCCCATAAACAAGAATGACACTAAGCTGTTTGCAGGGAATAAACATAACTGGGCACCATCATAGTAAACAAAACAACTCAGACAAATACCACATGTTTTCTTTCACTTGTGAATCCCAAGTGTTACATGGATATCTAAAAGCACATATGTACTTGAAAGAAAAAGTGAGGCCACAGGGGAATGGATTGGAACGATGGTGGAGGCCAGGGAGAAAGGGGAGAGGTAGGTACAGTCCATACAACATGATGTCCTTTTATGGAAACGTCGCTATAAAACCCGTGGTTCTATCCAATTACATACACCAAAATTAGTATTTAAAATTCTGTTGTTTCCTAAATGCCCCTGCTTCTTTAGAGCAAATAATGCATTATTTTGGAATGTGAGTTATCAAAATTTGAAGAGCCTTAACTCTATTCAACTGAACCAGAAGACATCAGGCTTTGAGGTAGTTAGAACGGCATTTAAGTCAATACTAGGTCTGTGTTCAGTTTCATAAGTAAAACATGACATATCTGTCATCTTCTTTTATTTATGTGGAGCCTGGGGTTAATGACAATCTATTAAGCCAGCACCACATCCTCTGAAGAAAAATTAATCAAATCATCATGGTAGAATGGCATGTCAGACACTGTTGACATTCCAGACAATAACACAAAGCCAAGACAGCAATGTGCAGATAGGACACATGTTCGGCCTGATGCTGAATCTACACAAACAATTCCCAGGCACGCGTAGACCTTGCATTTTGTATAAGCAGCAACTGATCAATCCCTGTACTCACAGGAAGGTAGATCCCACATTTCCTACAGAAAATGTTGTTTCAATAACAATTGTTCATAAGATAATTTTTTAAATGAATCTACATTTTAGAGATGTCACCAACCCTAGTCTGCCTATCAGCCTTTGGTGTCTGTAGTGGATCAGGAAGACCCTCAACTGAAATGTCTACCCAGACATTGGAGTGTGATCTTAACTGGAAAAATGATAAGGAGACCATCCTTGACTCTTTGGATAGAGCCGATATAACCTGACCGTTGATGCCGGCAAGCAGCTACAGAACCAGTGACTTTGGAGGCAAGGCTCTAGGCACGCCAATCCATGGACTGGGGTCCTGAGCTGAGTACAAGGGAGAAATCGAGTTGAGCATGAGCATACATAACTCTCTGCTTCCTGACTGTGGTGGCAATGAACTTAGCTGTTTCACAAGCCTGCCGCTGATTCTCCACTGTTATAGATTGGAACCCCAAACTGTACGACAAAATACGCTCTTCCTTCTTGAGTTGGCTTCTTGTCAGGCATTTTGTCAAAACAACAAGACCAGAAAAAAAAAAAAAAAAAAAAAACAACTAATATAAGCTCGAAATCCAGTCATTTGAAGAGACAAAGGCTGGGGGTATAGCACAAGGGTAGAACACTTGCCTGGCCTGCATGGAAGAGAGAGGTGGGAAGAGGAGGAACAGGAGAAATGGGAGGAGCTGAAGGAGTGGGAGGAGCCGGAGGAGTGGGCGGGACTGGAGACGTAAGTCGGGCTGGAGGAGCGGGAAGAGAGAAGAGGACAAGAAAGAAGAGGAAAACCAAGAAGACGGAAGAGAAAAAGGAGAAAGGGGAAGAAGGAGAGAGGGAGCAGAAGAGAGAAAAGAAGGACATCAAAGTCAAGACACAGAGAAGCACATATAAAGGCAAAGACAAGCTGCGGTGACACTGCCACAAGTCACGGGCACCCATAAGCTTCATGAAGTGATCAAGGATTCTCTCAGGCTCTTCAAATGCAGTGTTCCTGAAGACATTCTGATTTGGGGGCAGTCTTTTCGCTGCCAGAACCGAGAGAGAGAGAGAGAGAGAGAGAGAGAGAGAGAGAGAGAGAGAGAGAGAG
>NW_021604663.1:3674557-3704073 GCF_004785775.1 Grammomys surdaster | reverse complement strand
GAGAGAGAGAGAGAGAGAGAGAGAGAGAGAGAGAGAGAGAGAGAGAGGGAGAATTTCCTTGGCTGTGGCCATATCAGTCCAGTTTCTGCCTCAGTGGTTCCATCTGCTTTCACTCTATATGAGTCACCTAGGCGCTCGCTCTCTCTCTGTCTCTCCCTCTCTCCCCCTCTCTCTCTCTCTCTCTCTCAAAAGTTTTAGTGTATAGTTAACTGTACGAATGAAGGGGTTTTACTGTTACATTTTCATAAACGTGTATAAGATACTTCGATTATATTTTATGCCTGCTGTCACCTTTTTTTATCCCCCCAATTTGTCCCTTTCCTCTCCCCAAATAAACCTCTTTCTAGTTTCCTTCCTTTCTAAGTCTTAATGTGTCCTCTCTTATAGTGATGCTTACTGATGGCTTTTAGGGTTCACTCAGGTAACCCAAAAGAATCTCAAGGTTCTCACAGACATTACACCTGCAAGGTCCCCAGTAAGGTCATACTTACAGGTTACAGAGCTGGGGGGACCTGCTATGAGCCCATTACAACTTCCAGACCTAGCTGACTTTACTATGGTTAAGATTTCATGTCTGGCAGGGCAGTTGTGGCGTACGCCTTTAATCCCAGCACTTAGGAGGCAGAGGCAGGTGGATTTCTGAGTTCGAGAGTTCGAGCCTAGCCTGGTCTACAGAGTGAGTTCCAGGACAGCCAGGGCTACACAGAGAAACCCTGTCTCAAAAAAAAAATCTCATGTCTGGGTGACTTGTCTCCCATCTTATATGCTGGATGAACACGTAACCAAGACCACAGCAGGGGGTGGGTGGTGGAAGGAACTTCCGGTTCTCACTGCCAGCACTTGAAACCAGCTCTCATCTGTTCTGTTCCAATCCGTCAGCCAGCACTAGCCATAGGGACACAAGTTCAAGGAACGGACAGATGTAAACGGGCACACAGATGTTTGTGGACACTGCAGCATGCAGAAGGTCAGGTAAGGATTGGAGTCCACCATGAGGGACAATGTCCCGCATTCTCTCAGAGCAGCTGCCCCTCCTCCAACAGTTGGTTCAAGTTTCAAAGATGACAGCATTATTCAGTCTGTCCAAAGTCCTATGTAAAAGGCTGTTTGTTTGGTTGGTTGGTTGGTTTTTGGATGCTAAGAAAGAAAAAAAAAGATGGGCTGGAGAGATGGCTCAGTGGTTAAGAGCACTGACTGCTCTTCTGGAGGTCCTGAGTTCAAAGCCCAGCAACCACATGGTGGCTCACAACCATCCGTAATGAGATTGGATGCCCTCTTCTGGTGTGTCTGAAGACAGCTACAGTATATTCATAAATAAAATAAATAAATAAATCTTTAAAAAGAGAAAAAAAAAGACATCTACCTCTCCTTTTGCCAAGTGGGTGGCATACAGTTCTATCCTGGGCTAGCCCCTTGTCACAGGTTAGAAGCACAATCCCCATAGCGTGCCCTCACTTCCCACTTCAGCTGCAACTCAGGGGTGGCCTGCCCCAACCTCACACCACACACTTCTAATCAACTACTGAAACTCCAGAGCTCTGGGAGCTGGAGAGGTGGCTCAGTGGCTAAGAGCACTTGCTGCTCGTACAGAGGACCAGGGTTCAGTTCCCAGCACCCACATGGTGGCTCCCAACCACTTCTAACCCCAGCTCTAGGAAATAAATCAAGGCCAAAGGAAGAGACTGTGGGGTGGTACCTGACCTACCTGGGCACCAGGCATTCACGCGGTGCACATACACATACAGACAAAACTCTCACACACAAAGTAAAATTAAATTAAAATGAAGCTCAACTTCATTGAAACTTAACTTAGAGGTTTCTGCAGGTTTCATAGTCCCCTAGAACCACTCACAGAACTCAGAAAACCTGTTTTAATATCACAAAATGGAATAAATCCAGACCAAAGTGGGAGACGTATGGAATGATGTCTAGGAGGGTTCCAAACATAGCAATCCATATCCTCAGAACGTCTCAGCCTCCCAGGGCATTGGCATCTAAGTACCAGAACTTTCCGTGGGGTTTCTTTATGTAAGTGGGGTTGTGGGAACCACTGGGTTCTCCTCTCCCAGGAGGTCCAGCTAGTATCACAGCCTACACTGGTCTCACAGGGGGCCTTAGCTCTCCAGCAAGACCAGCCTCATCCTGAAGTGTGATCTAAAGGCCAAGCATGAGTCACCTCTTTGCTGTGAACTCAGGTGTGGTCCAGCAGCCCACGATGAATAACAAAGACACTCCTATCTTCTGCTCAGGAAATTCCAGGGGGGTTAGAAGCTTCCTCCCGAGAACCAGGGACAAAGGCCAGCCAAGTTCATTAGACAATTGTGGGGATGATCAAACCTAAAGAAGGGTGCAACCAGGTGTGCCTGCCCCCACATCACCTACCACACAGGGGAGCCCACCTGTACTAAGAGGATAAAGCCAACAAAGAGAGGTGGGGCGAGGAGGGGGACAAGAACAAGTCCTGACAACACAGGTTTTTCTGTGGCCCTGCCTTTCCCAGCTTACAAAGTCCAGACATCTCAACGCTTGCTTCAGCTGCACAGAGTTGAATTCCCATCACTGAAAAAGCAAAGAAGCTGGTAACCAACTGAGAGATGCAAAAAAGAAATCTGTTACCAGGCAATAATCTAAGAATAACAACAAATGAGGAAGATAACACTATTATTCCAGAGGAAGTTAATAGCTGTGAAATCCACATTTGTCCCAGCCTTTTAAACGATATACCAAAGCGTGGAATAACAGGAAAATGTCTCCAGGAAAAACAGCTAAGAGCGGGAGGCTATACCCTCAGTGGTTCTCAACCTGTGGGTTGCGACCCCTTTGTAGGGGTTGACCGACCTTTTCACAGGGGTCACTTAACACCATTGGAAAACACAGATATTCACACTGTGATTCGTAACAGTAGCAGAATTGCAGTTACAAAGTAGCAAGCAGCCTTACCATAAACCCTCTAGCCGCTGAGTCAGGAAAAACTCACCAAAGCATTCATTCACTCACCTAGCACTGTGCCTGCCTTCCCTGGTTCTCCCTGAAAGCCTTTCACCCACCAAGCTGGCAGTCATCCTCCCAAAAGAGACTAGAGACAGAATATAGATGAAGGAACCTTGCTCAGTCAGAGACTATGGGGGTGGGGAGACTAGAGTCCTGCCTAAGGGCTAGGCTAAATGGAGATGTAAGAGGCATCAGCCTGAGAATGTCCTAAGCCTCCTGGCAGTACATACTGTTCCCTCTTGCAGCTGATCGAAGGACTGAGAAAACTTGAGCCACTGAAACCTGGAAGAAGCAAGAAGGGAGAGCGATCAGACACACAGAAAGAAATGCCTGGAGACACAGACGATCTTTAAAGCAACTCTCAGGAAATAACTCCCTTGCTTAGAAGTCAAGTTGGATTAATACCCAGCTCATCTTCCTAGACGTCCTGATTCACAAACTCACTATGCTTAAAGTCCACAAAGAACCCCTATTCCCAAATTGGATTCATTACCTGGACCACCAAAATTAATATATACTTACTCAAATCTGAGCTTTTAATAAAATACACGTGTTTTATACATTTCCTCATTGTTAATTTCAGGGTAAATCTTGTATCCAATAATCTAATGAGAGGACTGGAGAAATGGCCCAGTGGTTAAGAGGGGGCTGTGGGGCAGAGGACCTGGTTCAGTTCCCAGCACCCATATGGCTACAATCATCCATAACCCCAGTTTCAGGGGAATCTAGCGCCCTCTTCTGGCCCCTATGGGCACTGCATACACAATGCACACATACATTTATTTGTACAGACAAAACACTCATACACACAGAATAAAAAAAAATCTTTTTTTTTTAGTACTCTAATCAAAATCCTAAACTACCAATGTTCTCAACAAGTAGAACATTATTTGTTGGGCTTATTAAAGAGTTTAATAATGTCCAATTGGCCCTGGTTCATTGCTTCACTATTTTTCAAAAATGAATGAATGAATGAATGTATGAATGAATGAATGAATGAAAATAATACCAACTATAAGCAGTAGTAAAAGCAGCCAACTTCCCCAGTAAAGGACACCAGACCACACCTAACCAGAGAATGCCATTCCAGAATCCCTGGCTTTGACACACCCAGCCTTGTTGTTTATCAACCCAAGATGCAAAAAGACAGACTTCAATGTTCTTGGGTGGCAAAGAAGTCAGTAGATCGGTCTATGGTCTGGCCCAAAGCATCCAGCTGCCCGGGACCAATCTCCGGTGTTTGGCACCACAGGAACCAGCTTTCAGGCCTGGATAAAGGACCTCCTCCACAGCTCTTGGCCAGGCATAAGATCCCCTGCTCCAAGAATGGCTACCACTCAATATGAACCCGTGGCTGAAATTGGTGTCAGTGCTATGGGACAGTGTACAAAGCCCAAGATGTCTGTGCTGCTTCCCAAACTGATCGGGATATCAAAATCACCCTAGTGTCTGAGCATATAGACCAGGACCTAAGGACATACCTGGACAAAGCACCTCCACCAGTCTTTCCAGTTAAGACCATTAAGGATCTGATGTGTCAGTTTCTAAGTGGCCTAGATTTTCTTCAAGCAAACTGTATTGTACACCGGGACCTGAAGCCAGAGAACATTCTAATGACAAGCAATGGAACAGTCAAGCTGGCTGACTTTGGCCTAGCCAGAATCTACAGCAACCAGATGGCCCTCACGCCTGTGGTTGTTAGCAGGCTCCTGAAGTGTTTCTATAGTCTACATATGCAGCACCTGTGGACACGTGGAGTGTTGGCTGTATCTTCGCAGAGATGTTTCATAGGAAGCCTCTCTTCTGTGGAAACCCTGAAGCTGGCCAGTTGGGGAAAATCTTTGATCTCATTGGATTGCCTCCAGAAGACAACTAGCCTTGAGAGGTTTCTCTACCTTTTCCCCCAGAGGGCCTCGGCCAGTGCAGTCAGTGGTGCCAGAGACGGAAGAAGCTGGAGCACAGAAGCTGCTGGAAACGCTGACCTTTAACTCATATAAGCAACTCTCTGCCTTCCGAGCCCTGCAGCACTCTGACCTGCACAAGGAGAAAAATTACCCGGAGTGAGAAGAGGGACTGCCTTTCACAGTTTGGGTGGAGAGAACCCCGCTGACACAGCAGCCTCTGCCTTCCCCTGAGGCTGTGGAGAGCCCTGCAGTTTTTTACAGAGAATATTTTAAGCCTTAAATGACAATTCCCCACCTCTCCTGACAAGGTTTACCCACCCCTGACCCCTCCATTCCTCTACACTAAAGAGCAGGCGTATCTGTCTTCTTCCTTCCCTGATTCATACTGGGATCTTTTTTATACAGGAAAACAAAACAAGACAAAGAAAAAAAAAAAAGAAGTCAGTAGATCCACACTCCTGAACCCAAAGATCTCCATGCAGACTTTACCTTCAAAGTGCCGGAAGTACCACCAGCCCCGCCCCACCCCTGCTCTCCACACCTCCACACCAGCTTAGCTGGGACTCCCATCCTTACGTGTCTCATGACCTGCACTGGCCTTTTAACACTCTGCTCGTTCATTCTCTCTGTTTGCATTCTGGTCCCTTGACTGGAAAAGCACAACAGCATCCCATTGCCTTCCCTACAATGGCAAGAATTCACTTACAAGAGCCTGCGTGGCTCCTTCCCACCCTGGGGCCCAGTCTTCCCACACCAACGCCACTACCTTCAACTGCTCGTACCTTGTGTGTGTTTGTTTGTTTGTTGTTTGTTTGTTGTTGTTTGGTTTTGCCTTGAGACAGGATCTTTCTAAGAGTCTCAGGTTGGCCTAGAACTCTCTGTGTAGTGCAAGCTGCCCTCAGACTCTCAACAATCCTCCTGCCAATGTCTCCCCAGTGCTGGGATTGTGGACATGAGCCACTGTGCTAACTTGCCCTTCCTTTGTGGTTTGCCTTTTCTCCGTATTTGGGACACTTCTCCCACTATTCTGCCTCTTGATCTTTGGCTGAACCTTATTTTCCAAAAGGAGCTACAGTCTTCCTGTCACCCTTGGGGTCACTGCAGCCAGCCCGTCACTCTCTGCTGGCAGAAGGCTCGTCCCCTGCCCAGGAAACACTGATTTGGGTCATTACTAGGCTAATGTCCATGAACCATAAGCGAGTATGTTCATTCCAAGTGCGTGTTATAGCCCCTACTAGTAGGACAGAGAGAGAGAGAGAGACAGAGAGAGAGAGAGAGAGAGAGAGAGAGAGAGAGAGAATGTTTGTACAGACACAAGAGATACCAGGAAAAAGAAATAATACACCAAACACCTAAGGGAAAGCAATTATATTAAGGAACCACAGAAATTCCACCACAAACTTTCTGGCAACTTCAGCCAAAAAGGGGGTGGGGGTATACTGGAGTAAATTCTGTAATTTAAAAATAACAGAAAAGAATGGAAACTTGTTTGATATGAGAGAATTTTTTCCCTCATAGATGTCTGAGATCCCGCTAGCATTGAGTTTATGGTAGAGCTCAAAGAAAATGCCGTTGCTGCATCTCATGTGTTCAGGCTGTCTCACTGTGTTCACCAAGTATAGACAGACAGACAGCCCAGGCGGAAGCAATCATTAGATTTACTGATCACTAAGCAACTCAAAGACAAACAACTCTGAACCTCTAACTTATACTCTAGGGTAAAGGGCTGCAGCTGGAAAGAGCTGGGATGGTTATGAGTAGCAGATACGTCTGAAGAGGTAAAGCCTAGTGAACTGCTGGCATCCAATAACCTATGGTTTCTCGGGGATAGAGAACATGCAATCAGCTTCTCTGTGCTGTAAGAACGCCTATCTCGTGTCACCAAGCCATGGATGGGCACGCTCTGAGCCTAGACATCCTGGAAACAGGAGTGAGCACTGCCTTGAACCGGATGTGTGTCTTTATACAGATTCTTTAACCTTTCTGATCCTACATTCTATCACATATAAAATGAGGACAATATTGGCCCCATCCTCACAGGACTGCTGAGATCAAATAAATGAATATATGAAGCACTTTGGGCAATGCCCTTTGCTTTATGAGGCTGTGTGAATATTTGTTGCTAGCTGTAGAGGAGACACTGAGCCAACACATAAAATATATGTCCACTGTACAGTTTGGGGCAGTTCTTTCCCAAGGGGAAGAGAGCCAAGAATTGAGGTAGGAAGTTAAATAGTATTTATCTTTTTTTTTTTTACTGGCATTTTGCAGTAGGCCACACCCGATACCTATATCCCAATGTTGAAAGTTTACACTCTGTAGCTTAAACTACTGTTTCCGTATTTTTAATGTATCCATATGTGTGTGTTTGTATGTGTGTGTTTGGGACAGGCCATATGTCTGCAGAGTGTCTATGTGTTAATCGGTTTCCCTTTCTATTCCCAGGTTGTGAGCCTGGAAGGGGGGCCACTGTTCTTAACAAGGAGGACATGGTGGCTCAGGGCCAATGAGCTCAGAGACCCCACACAAACACAGAGCTGACACAGAGCCTTTCCTGTGAGTGTGTGGCTTCTGGAAAGCCCCAGGTTGACAGAAGCAATTTGAGCAATTGTCTGAGCAAGGCGTCAGGCAGCACTGTAAGGATAACGGTGGAAAGGAGGGAATGGAGGAGAGCAGCAGTTGCCTCCATGGAATTAGGTGGGTGTGAGGTAGAAGATCTCTAGGGGTGCTCTGAAATCCAGTTGTATCCGAGTGTGGCTTCCCATCAGTTCTGTGGATGTGCCAGGGTCAGACCAGAGGAAGTTCTAGAGCCGTGGGAGGCCTCTCTCTCACACTGTTGGATGACTAAGGCCTAATAAAGAATCCTGTTTAGTGTTTTAGTGCGCACAGGAGTCCGCATTTTCGAAAAGAATAGAGAGCTTTCATCCAAGCCTAAGCCTCTGTTTTTAAACACCTCGGGAGGTCTTGGGAGGAAAGCACCAGCCCAGCCATCCTTTCCTCTCACGGAACAAAGGAACACTGGGAAAAATAACATTCACACAAAGTAGATACTTTGTGTTCAATCGTCGGCCATTTTAATTACTAATTCTTTAAGTTGGCATACAAGATAACGGTTTCGCTGTGTCATTTCATAATATATGCCATTATACATTGTTCTTTTTGTCCCTCTCCTCCATTTTCCTCTCCTTTCCGTCCATGGACCCTCCGTCCTTCCCTCCAAACAGCTAGCCCTCCTCTTTGCTTTCCTATTACAAGCACTCCTTGGCCTCTTTCCTCATCCTTAAGATGTCTTCTCCCACTCTCATAAGTACCCAACCCTTTCTTATCCTGCACCCAGCACTCACTCCATCGTGGGTGCTTGCATACGTGCGTGCATGCGTGCGTGCGTGCGTGGGTGCGTGGGTGCGTGCATGCGTGCGTGTGCGTGTGTGTGTGTGTGTGTGTTTGTGTCTGTACTTATGCACACACACTCATGGCTCAAGGGAGGGTGCCAGTGTGCACCTGTGGAGGTCAGAGGGCAACTTAGAGAAACTGATTCTCTCCTCTCCACACGTTTGAGTTCTGGGGATCAGAACTCACGTTGTAAGACTTGATGTTGGGTGGCTTTATCTGCTGAGCCATTTCACTGCCTCTGAAGCTAAATTTTTAAGGGATGAGCAGGAATTCTTCAAAACCAAAGCAAATAGCCCTTTCATTTATCCTTTGTCAATGGAAGGAATTAAAAAGAAGCCTCTTTAAGGAGACAAACCCCTGTGGGTTGAGATGTTTCCCAGTACTTGGAGGCCCCCCTGTGGTGGCAGCTGCAGAGAGATCTACAGGGAAGGCCAGCAAGGAAGGAAGAGTATATAGGAAATCAGCAAAGAACAAATTTAACCAATGAAATAATAATAATGATATAATGTCCAGATGACCACAGAGTCAGGTACAAGACCCTTCTAAGCAGGACCTCGGTGATGTTGTAGTGGCATCCCACACAGGCCTGGTCTCCCCAGTATCTCCAGAGCAGGTCACTTTGTCTAACCTTGGTTAAGTCAAAATGTCTGAGACCAAGAGATCTTGGAAACAAGATTTGTTAACCTCTTACCCCCTACAATGGGGGAACCAATCTTGGCCTAGTTTCCAAAGCCCCCAATAGCCGTGATCAATCAGAGAAATCACGGTATTCTATAGTGAAGCTTTGAGGGGATATAAGCACATGGATGGTTTACATTGAACATCATTAGCTACAGATTAGAAGGGTGGAGGGCACCGTGGGTCAGGCAGCCTCAGCCTCGAGGAGGTGTGTCAAGAGAGGCTCATGACACTTGGTTGGTTTTATGGCAGTGGACAACGGCTGACCTCAATTAGAGTCCAGGATTCAACACTGGGAAAGGAACACAGGGCTGGCTCTTTGCTTTTGATTTTCCTCTCCCTAGGTCCCTTGTCTGTCTCCTCATTGGTTTTACCCAGAGCTGTCGACTAAAATAATGCCTCTCTTCTCTCCTCCAGCCTCAGTCTATGGTCAAACTTAGGCCATCTTGTGATTTTCATCAAACTCCTATGCAAACCTGTATGACCTCAGATGAGACAGGATGACAGGTGCTTCCAACCAAGCTCTTCAGAACCACGGGATCAGTAAGTGAACTACCCCACGTTGACATACCATGACCAACATGGCTCTTATAAGGACAACATTTAATTGGGGCTGGCTTACAGGTTCAGAGGTTCAGTCCATTATCATCAAGGCAGGAACATGGTAGCACCCAGGCAGGCATGGAGCAGGAGGAGCTGAGAGTTCTACATCTTCATCTGAAGGCTGCTAGCAGAATATTGGCTTCCAGGTAGCTAGAAGAAGGCTCTTAAAGCCCACTTCCACAGTGGCATACCTACTCCAACAAGGCCACACTTACTCCAACAGGGCCACACCTTCTAATAGTGCCACTCCCTGGGCTGAGTATATACAAACCACCATACAGGTGCCTGCCACCAAACCTAAAGACTTGAATTTGATCCCCAGGACCCACATGGTGGAAGAAGAGATAACCAACTCTTACAAGCTGTCCTCCAACCTCCACCCATTAACTGTGGCATATGTACATGAAATAAGTAAATACATAAATAAACAAATAAATAAATAAATATATGGTGGATGAATGAATGAAAGAAAACATTATTTTTTAAAGTCAGCAGAGGGCAGGGTAAGAAAGTAACATCATTTCCGGGGGACTTGAGTCAGCCCATCCTGGAGCTATAAGTGCAGAGGCAGGGGCTATTAGGCATCTTCCACAGGGCATAATAGTTTCCACATTTTATAGCTCTTATAGAAGGACTTGTGGAGACTGTGGATATAAGCAGCTAAGAGACTTCTAGACTTTTGAATAATTCACCGAGGAAGATAGTGATGCCAAGTAGTGACAGGTGTGTGTTTGGAAGAAAATCAAATTTGCAGAACAGAATAAATTCTTTTGCAAGCAAAAACTCAACATGGCTGCCAGAGATCCAAACCTACTACCAAGAAAGCATACAGATACATGAAAGACCTCAGCTGGACGATGGGGGAAATCTAAGCATGAGTTTAAAATTTTGCCATTGTTAAAATTTCTAATTGAGAACCCATTAGACTCGCATGATTCAGGGGTCTTGAGTTCAAACTTTTAAAAAGAAATAGATCAAAGTCCATAGTAAACAGCAAAAGGTAGATTTAACAGTCAAACACTGTCAATTAACCTCTATCTAAGGAAGCCCCACTTCCGCTAGGTAGATTTCCTTTGTGTTGCTTCCAGAGCATCTAACAAGGTTTCTGCCTTTTCCTTTTGCCCTTCTGACCCATGGGAATGCAGGGAAGAAATATGGCCTTATGCCTGATTCACAAGTCATCTCTTGGGCTTCTTATTACAGAAGTACTCATATTTGAGTCTGTTAGCAAATATGTCCTGTACCACCCAGGAAAACCACATCCTGAGGAACTTCACAATTCTAAAAGCTACGGTTCATAGAGATGTCAGTTTACAGACTGCTCCAGCGGCTGGCAGCTCACAATTTCACACAAGTGAAAATCTATCTAGCTGAAGTAGGGTGTCCTTAGACGTTAGTTGACAGTGTCTGACTGTTAAACCTACCTTTTGTTGTCTACTATGGATTTTTAAAAGTTTATTCTAGAAATTAAAGCTAGTAAAGAGTTAAGCATGTTAATGGACACGTGGTCATTAAAATCAGAAATCACAAGAGAAGTGACTATCGAAGTAGAGAAAATCAAATGCACTTTTGCCAAGTGAAGCAAGCGATGTAGAAGAAATTGTTTCTCTCAAATGAAAAGAGTATAGCTCTTATCCTAAACTCAAATTGTAGCTCCACGTGGGAAGGAGGGTGAGCATCCAGCAAAGGGGGCCAGATTGAAGACATTTTTTGCAAGGTTTGGGAAAGAGGAATCTGTCTCAGAAACTAAGTTGTTGTCTTTATTGAATTTTAATTACTTAATAGTGAACCTCTTCGGTAAAGGCGAAGTTTTTTCTAAAACCTTCATGTTTATTTACACTTAAAATCTTGTAGGGCTGGCAACACTGCTCACCTGGTTAAGAAACACCGGCCAAATTACCTGAGTTCAATCCCCAGGAATAAAGACAGTGGGCAGCTTGCCAACTCTCTTTGGGGACTTTTGATTTCAAAGGCAATCAAAAGTTAAATGTGAAAGAGAAGTGTTAATGAAATATAGAACTTCACCTCTCTTGTGAGGGTGCCAGAGGTGGTGTCTTAGTTACTTTTCTATGGCTGAGAAAAGACACCATGAGGAAGACAACTTGTAAAATAAACTATTTGACTGGGGGTTTGCTTGCTTACAGTTTCAGTGTCTCCCTCCATGAATATCACGGCAAGGAGAAGCAGGCATGCTGCTGGAACATAGCTGAGGGTTTATGTCTGAACTACAATATGGAGACCTACCGTGAGAGATACTAGGCCTAGCATGGGCTTTGAATCCTCAAACCCCACCTCCAGTGACACACCTTTTCCTACCAGGCCATACCACCTAATCCTTCCCAAATGGTTCCACCAAGCATTCAAACAGTGAACCTATGGAGGCCATTCTAGTTCATACTGCCACACGTGGGTAAGGGAGGACACAAGCAGGAGGAACGGGCTGTAAGGCATTGGCCAGAAGGAAGAGCATAAGACAGCACCTACTGGCTTCTCAGAATGAAACAAAGGATTTTATGACCTGGAAAGCTAGTGCCCCTTTGGTGTGGATAACCATCCCTGTAAATCAACATTTTCAGGTGATGCCTTCTGGGAATCAGTAGCCTGGACCCATGTGTGAAGTGTTGGCTTATGTGGAGGTCACAGTGTCATAAGGCTGTTTGACCAGGACAGAGGTGTGGACCTAGGTCAGCATTTGAGAGAGGACAACGTGCATAGAACCAGCGTGGCAGCAGAGAGCATGACCAAGCCCTGCACCTGTGCACTCTAGGAGGAAGGGAACAGGACACTGTAGAGCTTGGGGTGGTATAGAAAGGAAGACGCTACTCTCAGCTCCATAAATTAGGTCAGGAATGTTTGATGTTTAATTTCTCTCTGCCATGATTTCTCCTCCATCAGAGTGTAAGATCAAACCAGGTGCTTTCTAAGGCGTGATGTCCTGCTTGTCCTAGAAACAATCTCTGACTCAGAAGCATCAAACGGCGGACTAAAATTCCTGGAGAAAGATTTCAGTCCACACCTGTGTTAAAGATCCTACGTACAAGCTGATTGGTTGGTTGATTGATTGGCAGATTGGAACTTCCAAGATTGTGGAGAACTAGAATGTTCCACATCAAGAGCCGAATTATCTTGGGCTGTCTTCAACTTCCATGCTGGTTAGTTTTTGTCATCTTGACACAAACTAGAGACACCTGAGAATGAACCACACTGGAAGAACTGTCTCCATCATATTGGCCTATAGGCAACTCTGTGAGGGACATTTTCTTGATTAATGATTGATGTTGGAGGGCACAGCTCACTGTGGACAGTGCCACCCCTGGGCAGGTAGACCTGGCTTATTTAAGAAGGCAAGCTGCACTCTTTCTCTTCCGGTCCCAGGCGCTGTGGAAGCCGCGGGTTACCGTGCAGACATGGCCAAGTCCAAGAACCACACCACACACAACCAGTCCCGCAAATGGCACAGAAATGGCATCAAGAAACCCCAGTCACAAAGATATGAGTCTCTTAAGGGGGTTGACCCCAAGTTCTTGAGGAACATGCGCTTTGCCAAGAAGCACAACAAGAAAGGCCTGAAGAAGATGCAGGCCAACAATGCAAAGGCAGTGAGTGCACGCGCAGAGGCCATCAAGGCCCTTGTGAAGCCTCAGGCCATCAAGCCCAAGATGCCAAAGGGCCCCAGCCGCAAACTCAGCCACCTGGCTTTCATTTCTCACCCCAAGCTTGGGAAGCGGATTCAAAGCTACATGGCCAAGGGTCGTAGGCTCTGCCAACCGAAGCCCAAGGTTCAAACCAAAGCAGAGGCCAAAGCTCCAGCTAAGGCCCAGGCTGCAACTCCATCCCAGGCTCCCAAAGGTGCCCAGGCCCCTGTGAAGGCCCCATAGAAAAGGCTCCTGCCAATGTGAAGACAGATGGACTGCCGTGACACACCTACCCACACACTATTTGCAGATGACCAGTGTCCTGTGCTGTTTTTACAAATAAACTCGAGGCAAGATCTGTTTAAAAAAAAAAAAAAAAAAAGAAGAAGGCAAGCTGCACAATCCATGGAGAACGAGCCACTATGCAGAAACTCCTTCATGGTCGCTGCTTCAGTTCTTGTCTCCAGGTTCCTGATTTGAGTTCCTGCCCTGACTTCCCTCAATGATAGACTGTGACATGGAAGTGTCAGTCAAACAAATCTTTTCCTTCCCCCTAGTGGCTTTTGGTCAGAATGTTCTATCGAAGTGACACAAACACAAACTAATCCACCCCCTTGAGAGGACCTATCGTCTAAATCTGTGTGATCTAAGATCCAGCCTGGTGCATGTCAGGTAAATCTCTCTGAAACGTACTAACAGAATCCTGGCTTCCACCAACCCAGAGACTAAGAATGTCACCAGATGATGTCTTAGGTCAATAACAGAGAAGCATCCGTACTTTAGTGTAACCTACCTACCTGCTGTTTCTACCAGTGGATTTGAAACTTGCCTTAGTTTATGTCTTTCTCTTTTGTTTTGTAACCACAAAAACTTCATAAAGTGTTGACATTGGAAGAAGGTCTTTAGGGTGAATTGAATCAGTGTCGCTGGGCCATAGTTATTTATACGTCTCATATCCCCTTTGAGATGAGAGCTATGTTTTAACCTTGACAAAAAAAGAATTTTAAAAGGCAATAGAGAGGGCATCTGGGCGCAAGTTCCTTCAGGATACCTCCCTCTCTCCCTCCTTTCTTCTCCCCTCCCCTTGCCTCCCTCTCTTCCTTATTCCCATCCTGTATTTTTTCTTCTACGAGTCCACCCAGACATTTTCCTAAGCATTAGCCTCTAGAGTATTCCTGGGCAACAAGCAGCTACCAATAATCTAGGGCTTGGGGATTGGATGCCAACTTGAGACCTGCACCACTCACCTCTGCCTGTGCTACCCTAGTCATGGGCCAGCTGGAAACTCAATCCCTTCAGCTCCTGTGGACAGGTTATAGAATTTCTCCACTGGAGCTGCCAAAATCCTCCCAGCCCCTTCCCACAGATGCATGGCTGCACTACAAAAGAGAAAGACGAAACAGGAACTCGGAAGAGGGCCAGCCTCACCCTGCCACAGGAAGCCACCTGGACTGACGTTGATTTAAGACCTCAAAATGCAGAGCAGGAAAGGGCTGGTTTCCTCTCTGTTTTTTAAGGCATGAGAGAAGCTACTGTGAGCTGAGACCCAGAGCCCAGAATTCCTTGAACGCTGCACACCGAGGTTTCCTTTGTATTGTGCTGTTGGCCAGCACGACAGCGGAACATCTGTTTCTAGCTAGGAAACCGCTAGTAGGAAACACTCGGGCGAAGACTGCACTCTTAGTCCTCTACTTCATTCTTCAGCAAGACCCGTGCCCTGCAGGACCCCAGAAAAGTCAGGAGGAAGGAGCAATGTGACCCGTGATGCTCAGCCTGCTTCAGCACATGCCTGGTTGGCCAGCAGTGATGACATTTCCAGGGGAAGACCAGCGGGAGATTCGGCCTGTGCCTTGCTGAGACAGCACCCCAGACACTCTGGTGTGGATGAGACCAAGTGACCTCCAACAGCAGCCTCAGTGCAGGGATGTCCTTACTGCCTGAGTCTCCCGCCACCATGAATATGTGAAGCCCATGCACCTGGCTGCTAGCCTTGGGGACATCTCAATAGAAGATATAAGAACCATTGGAAAAACGGTCCTGCTTGCAGACTTCAGATATTACTACTAATTCATAAGGCTAAACTACAGTAAAGTATACCAGGAGATTAAAGAATAGAGTTGGGCTTTGCCAGTTTAGCATTACAGAACTTTTCTTTTCACACAGTTTTGATTTTTATATGATAGTGGTTTCCTTTGAAATGTGTGATCATCCTTTATGCAAATAACCACACTGAACTGCGGCTCTGACTTCATGCATCCTGAGTACGTTATGAAGCCAACTTCTCCTCCTCCTCCTCCTCCTCTGCTCACTAACATCCCCCCAACTCTATATCCTTCAACCCTCTATCCTGGCTAGTTTTACTGTCAACCTAACACAAACTAAAGTCACCTGGGAAGAGAGAACCTCAGCTAAAGAATTTCTTCCATCAAATTGGCTGGTGCCCATGTCTGTGAGAGACTGATTGATGGTTGGTGTGGGAGGGCCCACATTGTGGGCGGCAGCTTCCCTAGGCAAGTTGCCTGGGCTGTAAGAGAAAGCTATCTGAGGTGTGAACCATGGAGTAAGTCAATAAGCAGCATCCTCCGCAACTCCTGCTTCAGCCCCTGCTTGAGTTCCTTCCCTGACTTCCCTCAATGAATGACTGTGATCTGGGTCAATTAATCATCTGGAGGACTAAGGTGAAATAAAATCTTTCTTCCTCCAAGTCCCTTTCGGTCGTAATGTTTATCAAAGCCACAGAAAAGCACGCTAAGACACCCTCTTCTTGCCTCTCAAGGTCTTCGCTCACATAGGTGAGGACAGCAAGCCCAGGAGACTGGAGGCCATCATTTCTGACCGATGATGCGTAACATGTGACCCACAGTTGAAAAACGCATCAACAGAGTCATGGTGCCCTCTTTCCAGTTATGTGACCCTACATAATAGTCACACGGAAGGAGCCCTCAGTCTTGAGACTCTAGAAGTCAGAGAGAGATACTCTCTGACTACAGGAGCCCACGGGCAGCAGGCTCCCTCCACCCAAGTCTATTCTCCTTTAAAATTTAATCTCTTTTATGTTATTAGCATCTTGTTCCAGAACCTTCTTCAGATACATCCTTTTTATTGTGCTTTGTATGAATAAATGTGTGAGTGTATGGTGTAAGTATATGTGTGTAATATGTGTGCCCATCCACACACATAGGCAACAGGAAGATGTTGGTTGCCCTACCGTATCATTCTCTGCCATATTCTCTTGAGACAGAGTCTCTTACTGAACCTTGACATGGCTTGATAGTGTGTGCGCGTGTTTGTGTTCATGTACGTGTGTGTGTGTGTGTGTGCTCTCACTCGGTTGATAGTAGCCTGTCCTGGGATTCAGCTGCTGCCACACTTTTCAGAGTGTTGAATACTCTGGCATATATCATGAAACCTCATATTTGACAAACTGTAAGTTGTCAAGTGCTCTGCTGTTCCTGGTCGCCAAGTTACCTCTGCTTTCCTGTGGCTGTCAAGTCACTTTGGGGGCCTTTTTTTTTTTTGAGACAGGGTTCCTCTGTGTAGCCCTGGCTGTCCTGGAACTCACTCTGTAGACCAGGCTGGCCTCGAACTCAGAAATTCGCCTGCCTCTGCCTCCCAAGTGCTGGGATTAAAGGCGTGAGCCACCACTGCGCAGTCACCTTCAGAATTCTTAAGGAACATATTTCTGGTGATCAACAGTTAAATATGAGCCTCAGATACACACTGTGACCATCACCCTACTGCTAAGTACAATATCCCACCCTTCTGTGGGGAGTTGAGACCACCACAGAAAACCGGCTCTCACCTCAAAGGGAACAACAGACAGTTTATTCTAAAACCAGATGTGCATGGCCATGGTCCAGGACAAAGACTCGAGTTATCATAATGCCATATTCCAATGTGCTAACAGTTTTTTGAGGTTTTATAATTACAAGATAAAAGGAAGTCACAAATCAAATCAATGTTCAAATGATGGATACACCGGGTAGGTGGGTTACAGTAAAGTGTAATCCTAGTAGAGGGCCCAGGTGCTACCTGATGACATTGTTAGCTTTTAGTTGGTGAAAGTTAGTGGTCTATAAATACATTATAGAATGATTCAGTTAGTAGTCACAAAGAAGTTGGGTCACACACAGAAATGGACAAGGCATGGCTATTAAGGGGTTAAGATAGCCTGGGGTTATTTGGTTCCAGATAAGCAACATTGTAATTCTCCACAATCATGGAAGAGTGGGTCAGTCAGCCTGATAGAAGCTTTTAACACAGATGTGGATTTTTTTTTCCCCTGTGGTCTCAGGTTCACAACGACACCCAGTCTCCCTGTGACTGTGATCTGTGCAGCTAAACTCTAAAGTACAACCCGGGCTTTCTTTATCTGAACACTTGAAGCATGGAACTTTTGCTCACTGAGTTATGGATTGTTGTCTCAAGGAATTAGTGGCCAGTGTGTTCCATACTGAAATGTAATCTTAGTAAGAAATCTTAGCTCAGATGTTCACCAAAGCCTTCATGGGGTTTTGCTGGAAAGCCTCTTCCCTATTCCCTTTCTTCAAATCCTTCCAAAAATGAGAAACACAGACACTCCTAAGCCACGGAAGCAGTTCTGCCCATGCCCCACCCTCTGCAGTAAATGTGTGTGGCTGGTAGGGACAGAAAATGACCACCCCAGAAAGACCTCATCTCAACAGAGCGAGGTGAGGACAAAGGGGACAGGCACTGACTTTAACATGTTCAAGGACTGCATCTGTGGCGTGGGATACTTGGTTTGTGACACAGATGGCTTCAGAACATAACCTGAATGAGGAAGCCAGGCCCTGGATAGAGATTTAATCTGCACAGGATCACATCAGGTGATTCGGTTATGTCTGATGCAGAAGCTTGTGCTGAGTCCACTTTTATCTACTATGGTTTGAATCTCTGGTATTTTTAAATATAAATGCAAAACAAAAAAAAAAGCTGTCTTAAGCATTTCTCTGTGGATGGCACTGTCCTGGATAGTTTTATATCAACTTGACACGCAAATTAGAGTCATCTGAGAGGAGGGAACCTCAACTGAGAAAATCCCTTCATAAGATCGGGCTGTAGAGCATTTCCTTTTTCTTTCTACTGATTCTTTCTGAGTTTCCCATCATGCACCCCAGTCCCACGAGTCTTCCCGTCCCCCCATACCTGCCCTTTGCCCTTGCAACCTCCCCACTAAAAGAAAATTTAAAACACACACACACACACACACACACACACACACAAAGAAATAAACAAAACAAAGAGCACAGAAAACATCTCGTTGTGGAAGCTGTAGTGTGTCACAGTGTGTCCCACAGTACACCCCTCTGTCCACACATCTTCACTTGTGACTGTTCGTTGCAGTGAGTCATTGGTCTGGTTTGAGGCCTCTGGCTTCTGCTACACTCTCAGTACTGGACCCTCACAGGGGTTCCTCTCAGTTATCCTATTGTTTCCCTGTGTCATGGAGATCCTGCAACTTTGGATCATCAGGACTGGCCCTTTCACGTTCTCCAACAGTTCACAGACGATATAAATTTTGAGGAGGGCCAACTCCAAAGCCCTAGATCTGAGCCCAAGTGGTAGCTGAGCTAAGCAGCCTGCCAGCTCTCCTGAATCCACACCACCAAGGCAAGCCCGCCAACTTTGCTCTGGCTTCGCCACCTAATGCTGCCATCAGCAGGAGGCAGGGCCAGCTCTCCAGCTCTCCCACCCTCAGGGACCAGCCCACCAGCACACCCCTCCAGAGCCAGCTCCACTGTGCTGCCCATTTGAGGTTTGGAGCCCACTCTCCCAAGTGCCACAGCCAGTGAAGGGCTGGCCCATCTCTCCAGCTCTCCCACCTTCAGGGCTGGCTCACCTGTGCAGGGCCCACTCTCCTGAGTGCTACAGGTACTGAGGAATACTGCTAGCTCTCTCCTTCCCGTGACCTCAGGGCCAGCTCTCCTAACCACGGGTGGAGAGGCAAATGGAGAGGGTATCTCCTCCATTCCCACATCTCACAGTAGAGGAATGTCAGGACAGAAGCAAGAATTGTATTTGTTTAGTTTCCAAGATAATGAGATTTTTGTAGAGCTCTTTCTGTTATTGATGTCAAATCCAATTCCATTTCATCAGAAAACGTGTAACTAGCCGGGCAGTGGTGGCGCACACCTTTAATCCCAGCACTTGGGAGGCAGAGGCAGGTGGATTTCTGAGTTCGAGGCCAGCCTGGTCTACAGAGTGAGTTCCAAGGACAGCCAGGGCTACACAGAGAAACCCTGTCTCGGAAAACGAAAAAGAAAACGTGTAACTAGAATCCTCTTCAATGTCCGGAGGCTTCTTCTCTAGGCTTGTGCATGGGCTGTCTTAATAATTGTTCCTTGTGACAAGAATGTGTACAGTCCTGTTGCTGGGTAGAGCATTCTGTAGATGTCAAAACCCAAGTTGACTCTGGGTGCTGCTCAGCCCTTCTCCATATCTTTGCCGGCTTTTTCCTCCGACACATCTGTTCATTTCTGAGAATGGTAAACTGAGGTCTCTGACGGGGCTCCAGTGAGTCTGTTCCTCCTTCTAAATCTATCCGTTTTTATGTTCTGTGTTCCAAAGCTCCCTCTTCCAGATGTTTTAAAAGTTGTGATTATGACCTCTTGATAAATTGGTCCCTTTGTGATTATGAGACTTCACATTTCAGTTCACTGACTTTGTTCTAAAATGTGTTTTGATATCTATGTAGCTATTTTGATGAGTCTGATAAGTAGTTTGTAAAATTTTACTCCTATTTGGTCAAAATTAGAAGTCTTCTGATCTTCCCTCCCTCCCTCCCTACCGCCCTCCATCCCTCTCTCTTTCTTCCTTAACTTCTATCTAAAAGACAAGTTGACATTGCCCTCCTCTGAGTCAGCTTCATGAGACACAATGGCTGCACACAGGACAAACTTCTCACGTTCTGGAACATCACATCTGGTGCATATCGACTAGAGGAAGCGGGGATGGCATGCTTGCCTTCAGCCCATGCACCCCAAATTATCTTCTTCAAGGGCAGTGAGGCTCTGCAGCAATCTAAATGTTCACCCCAGTGTCCCACCCATGACTCTCTCTATCCCCTAGTCAGGCCGGACCTCTAAAGGTATTTTTGAACCACACAATATTTGCATCCTTAATTTACAAATTTTAAATTTGACCATATAAACATGAATTTGCAGCATATACTAGAAAATCAGAACCTCTGTAAACACTGGATCAGCCTAGCTAACAACTCGTGCTGTTGTGTGGCTGGGATCCACCTGTCAATTACCATCACACACCATGCCTGTTTGGTTCCATAGTCCTGAAGTACAGACCATGAAGACAACTTTCACGATTGGGCGGCGAGAAGTCCCACACCAAGCCGTCTCCTTTAGACTCCTCACCTGCCTCAACTCCGAGAACCACAATGCACCTCGCTGCTCTCTCTTCACAATGGTTTAATTAAGATATTTGTTTAGGACATTTATATACTGACAAATTAAGAGATTTGAAACATAGAATTTTAAATCAAAATGGTATGGAAAGAACCTCTCAGGGAAAATTTGAACCTTAAGAAAAAGTTCATTTTGACAAGTGTTTTCCATTAGTTTGGAATGAATTGGAAGCTACAGAGAGCAGGTTTGGCACCATGAATACTTGGCCTGGTGACCTTCCCCACAGCTTTACATCAACAACACCAGCCAACCTCCCGAGCAGTGTTCTAAGGTCAGCTTCCAAGTGTCATGTGGCCCAACCCAGACTCTTTACAAAGAGAGTAAAGTATGTATTGAGCCCCTCCTGCTCGGGGCCCCAGTGAACCAATCAGGATATGAGTTGCAGATGCTTCGTTTGTTCCAGACATTTCATCCCCAAGGTGCCAGCTGCTTTTCTACCATCTTCCGGCTCTCGTTCTTCATTGGAAACAAAAAAGGCAGATTTAGACAAACCTTCCTTGTTCTATACATGTTGCCTAGGAAAGATGGTTTACTTTGAACACCTGCCTAGATGAATAACCAAATTTCCTGAGTTGAAGGCACATAGTTGTTCTCTAGTCAGATATAGTGTGTACTTCAACTGAGTAGCAGGAGAATTTCAGGAAGTTGAATTGGTGCGTCCCAGATAGATCTCAGAGTCAACTTTGTAAATGAATAAACTCCTGACCATGCCTCGAGAGTCCTGACTATTACACACAAATATTCAGGGACTGTGTCAAGAAGAACCCACAAGCCCCTCCATCCAGGTCCCAACAGCTACTTTTCATCCAGTTTTGATATGTACTTGTACAGAAATGCTATAAGGGAAAACAAACTGAACTGGCGCACGGGGGGTGCAGCTCAGTGGTAGGACATTTGCCTAACAGACACAAAGCACTGGATCCAGCCCCCAAATATGGAAGAATAAAAAGAAGTGGGAAACAACGGGGGGGGGTGGGCAAGAAGGAGGAATGGAGGGAGGAAGGTGGGGGGGTAAGAGGAAGGGGAAAGGAAAAAATGGGAGATTGGGTTCTCTACAGCTCTAGAGTAACAGAACTTATAGAATGAGAGAGAGAGAGAGAGGGAGAATGGGATTTATTAGAATGATTTACAGGCTGTGATCCAGCTGATCCAACAATGGCTTTCTACCAGTGGAAGGTTCAAGAATCCATTCATTGTTCAGTCTACAAGGCTGGATGTCTCAGCTGTTTTCAGTATATTCTGGAATCATGAAGATGTATGTTCCAAGAATCACAGGCAAGCAGGCAGAGAGAGAGCAAACATTTTCCTTTCATGTTTTCACATAGACTTCCAGCAGAAGGTATGGCCCAGATTAGAGGTGGGTCTTCTCACCTCAGAAGAATAGGTATATCTCCCCACCTTAAAGATCTGGATTAGAAATAGAACTTCCCACTTCAAATTAAGCAAAAATCCCTCACAGGTGTGCCCCTCCATATTTTGAGTTCTAGTTAATTCCAGATGTAGGTAGTCACGTTGACAACCAAGAATAGCCATCACAGTTGCTGTAAGCCCCCATGACTTTACAACTCTTATGCTCTGCGTGCTTGCAAAGGTAGCACCACACGGACGATGTCAAATTCCACTGCCAGCTAAAGATGGCAGAATATTTGTGTAGTCCAGAAGGCATGTATCACAGATGTAGTGACCGAACTGTCAAAAATAAATAAATAAATCATACCTTTACTGGGAGGTCCCACTAAAGCAGAACAGCACTGCAACCCTCTTTAAGTGGAAAGTCTTTCTTGTGGGTTTGCATTTTTCCTCCTGGGAACTTTCCACGTGGCTCAGTGACCTTGCCCATGGTCATAGTTCAAAGCACACAGTTTCTCTTTAATGACATCCTCACAGTTACAACCACTTTGCTTTGCCTGTGTTAAACACACGTTTCTTATCCAAACAGCTCTTTCTTCTTCTTACTGCTCTTTGCTTCATTTTCTTATCCTAGTATAAACCCGGCTTAAAGCAGTCAGAAGTGGCCTACCTGTTAGGCTGTCTTGAAATTCTCCCTGACAATTACTAGTCTGTTACTTTTTAATTCAGGATGACTCCATTTTCGGGACATGGTCCAAACGCAAGCTGATTGTTTGTGATGGAGCTACAATGACCTCCAGTTAGGCTCCCGATAGTCACCGTTCCATGTGATACCTCAAGAGCAGTCCCTCCTGTCTACACTTCCACCCTACTTTGTTTTTTGGTGCTATACTAAACGCCACAACCAAAAACACTGTGGGGAGGTAAAAGCTCAGCTCAGCTCACAGGTTACAGTCCATCCAGGGAAGCCAAGGCAGGAACACAAGGCAGAAGCTTAGAGACAGGAACTGCAGCAGAGACCGTGGATCAGTGCTATTTGGTACCTTGCTTCCAGCTGGCATTCAGATGCCTTCCCACCTCCATCTCAGGCCCACCTCTGCAGGGATGGAAACCCCACAGTATGCTGGACATTCGTGTGGCATACCCATGGAGCATCGAACAAGAAAATGTCCCACTGATATGTCACAGGCCAATCTAACAGTGGCAATTCTTCAACTGAGGTTCCCTTTTCCTGGGAGTGTCAAGTTGACAACCAAGATCAGCCATCTTCATCTCCATCAGCATTCCGGTCTGAACTCCCATCAGAATGGCCCGTTCAGCTCAGCTTACAGCGTTCTCCAGTTTCTCTGGCTCAGATCTCCAAATTCTTCAGCATTCTTCTAAAAGCCAGTTCCAAAGTCCTAAGAAGCAGATAACCAGGTTTGTGAGCACGGCCCTCTCTCATACCAACTTTCTGGGTTATTTTTGTTTGTGTTACTGTGATCAAAATACTTGAGAGAAACAACCTTAGAGAGAAAGAATTTATTTGGGCTTATGGTTTCAGAGGAACTTCAGTCCATCACAGTAGGGCTCCCTTGGGACACCTACAATGGTAGTAGGTCTTCACGTGGCAGAGGAGAAAGCTAGGTTGGAATTAGGACTGGGCTTTATCACCATAGATCTGTCTCCCTAGGGACCTAAAAGCCAAGTCCTACCTCCTAAAAGCGCCACAGCCTTCACACTAGCACCATGTGATCAAAACTCAAGATGCAAACAAGCCTATAAGGGACTTTTATTCAAATCATAACATTCACCTTTTAGGCTTGTGGTACAGACATAAGGGGAATTGCTAGCCAGGCAGTGGTGGCGCACGCCTTTAATCCCAGCACTTGGGAGGCAGAGGCAGGCGGATTTCTGAGTTTAAGAGTTCGAGGCTAGCCTGGTCTTCAGAGTGAGTTCCAGGACACTCAAGGCTACACAGAGAAACCCTGTCTCGAAAAACAAAAACAAAAAAAAACACAAACAAAAAAAGAGGGGGGAATTGCTTTCTCTTGAAAGGAAATTCAAGGGGAAGGGAGGAAAAAGGAGGGAGAGAGGGAGGGGAAGAAGAAATAAGAAGGGAGGAAGGGAGAGAGGAAGAAAGGGAAGGAGGAAGGAGAAAGGGAGGGAGAGAGGAAAAGAGGAAGAGAGGAAGGCGGGCAGGAAGAAAAAGTTGTTTTGTGCCAGGCAGTGGTGGCGCATGCTTTAATCCCAGCACTTGGGAGGTAGATGCAGTCGGATTTCTGAGTTTGAGGCCAGCCTGGTCTACAGAGTGAGTTCCAGGACAGCCAGGGCTACATAGAGAAACCCTGTCTGGAAAAACAAAAAAAACAAAAAACAACAACAAAAAAAAGTTGGTTTGTGAAGCTTCTTTTAGAAGGAGCTTATTTCAAATTGCCTATTTATATGTAATTCGGAATATATGTATATATTCTGAAGGGATAAGCAGATGTTGGTTTGGCAAATTTGACATTTTAAAACTTTAGTCCTGTATGGAGTTCTCTTTAAAGATACAAATATATAAATAGTGCATGTTATTCATATTCTGTAATCCCAGCACCCAAGAGGTAAAAGAGTCCAATGCTAGCCTGGGCTATGGGCTACAAAAGACTGTCTCCAAGGGGTGGGGGTGGGAAGAGACATGCACATGAACTTGGATCTAATTTGGAATGCACTGGCCAGAACATTAAAATAAAGGTAGAACTTTTTTCTGAACACAAAGAAAATATTTAGAATAATAAAATTCTACTTTGAAGGGACAAAAAGAGTCCAGCTGTTACAAATTCAAATTTGAATCACATTACTGCTTTCGGATTTTGTTCTTATTAAAGTCCGTAAATTGTTGGTTCAAAAAAAAAAAACAACCCACGACTAATTACCATTCTCTTTGGCAGTGACTTTCTTACTGGGTTAAAATACAAGTTTGGGGTCATTAAGACGTCTGCAGCAAAGCAGCCAACTCCTGAGAGTTGGGTCTCCCTGCACTGGCTTCTAGTAGCACAGGGATAAACACGCAGTTAGCTAACAAAGCAACCGTTGTCCAAACTCCTTCCCCAGTGCTGAGTGAGACAGAGAAAAGCAGCCCGTGCTCCCTACTGAGGCTGCTGTGAGACACCGAGGGTTAGCCACTGTCAGGCACACAGCTCCCAGCCTGGCACATGGTAGGTGTTCTTACCCTGTTGCAACAGGCTGTTACTATTTTAAAATTCTGTACTATCACTCACAGCAGCTGTGTACCCACCTGGAGGCACAGGAGGACTGTAAGGATATCACTGTATAAACTCTCCACATTATTCCTTTGAAACAAGGTCTCTCACTGAACCGAGAGCTAGACTAGCTGTCAGCCACCCTCTGTCTCTGCCCCCACTGCCCCAGGGTTACAGGCACTTGTGCATACATGGCTGATTTTTAACACAGATGCTGAGGATTCGAACGCAGGTCCTCATGATTGCCCCCACAAGTGTTCTTACCAACTGATCCCCAGGGCCCCAGGCCCCTGTGTTTTTAATCATCCACAGAGTAATTATGATATTCTAGCTCTTCCTGGATTTGGGACCAGGAAACAAAATGTAAACCCAGAGGAGGAGTCAAGACAGACTGCTCTGAGAGGGAATTAATAGGTCACAGGATTTTCTCTGAACAATTTTGAATTCGTGTTTAAGCAAAGCCAGCCCAAGAGGTAGTCGTCTAACTTGTAGCACTACATTGTCTGGCTGACAAATTCCTCCTGGTGGTACGTTGTTCCCAGTGTTCAGAGCGGACTTTCCTGCAGGGTCTTGAGCTGAAGGAAGTAATTGGAGCCTCTCCCCGACAAACATTAACCGCAGGTCATCAAGCTGGAATGGGGCTGGTCTGGGTGCCTCTCGTGAGCTTTCCATGTTACTCGTTTTTCCAAACCTCAAGTCAAGATTGCTGTGCTCCTCTCGGTTTTCTCCAACACATGGGTTTTGGAAATGTAACAAAAAGAAAGTCTGAGGAGATTTTTTTTTTTTAAACTGGGGCCCAGCAAGAGCCAGAGGAAATGGAAGGAAGGACGAGGCATGTTCTGTTGTTCAGCACGGCTGTGTTACCGTGTCCAAACGCGGCTTTGGCACTCACGGTGGTGTTTAGATCATTCATACCCCCGGCCATGTTCCGTAGACCCACAGACCTGAGTTGTCGACTTGGCGGAAACAGCCTGCTCGGCTCTCCACATACCACCTCCCCTCAATAAAGGGCTTTGTTCAAAGATAATCTGGATAATCTGTCCTATTATTCTTTTGGTGTTTTCTTTTTTTCTTTTTCTTTTCTTTTTTTTTTTTTTCAGTTTTTAGAAACAAGGTTTCTCTTTATAGCCGGGGCTGTCCTGGAACTCACTCTGTAGACCAGGCTGGCCTCAAACTCAGAAATCCGCCTGCCTCTGCCTCCCAAGTGCTGGGATTAAAGGCGTGCGCCACCACCGCCTGGCCTTGTTGTTTTCTCATTTGGGTGAGTAAACTGGTTGGTGGGTTGGTGGGTGGGCTAGTTAGTTGGTTGGTTTTAGGAACAAACCCTAGTACCCCAGACAGTCACTCACTGAGTTACAGAGGCTGACTTTTGAACTCCTATCCTCCCACCTCCGCTGCTCAGAGGTTAGGATTACACGCATGTGTCACTGTATTGAGCCCTAATTGGATTTTCATTTGGTTTTGGTTTGTCTGGTCAACCAGAGTTAACTAACTCTTCTTCCACAGTTTTCACACGTTCCCTCCCACCTGCAAGGTAAGTAATGTATTTCAGTTCCTCTTCTGTATACTAATAAGCTGTCATAGTATTGGGCCCCTAGGGAGACGTACTTGACTATTCTCCCTCAGTCACAGCCATGCAGTGCACTATGTATCGTAATAGTCAGCTCCTCCATGGAACTCATGGTATTCCAGATGCTGTGGTGGTTGTTTCGCTCTCTGAAATAAGCAGTGTTTTCACGCATCATAGATCCAAAAGCTAAGCTATAGAAAAGCTAAATAGCTCCCCTGGTACCGTCCAGCTGAGGCCCTAACAGATCTACCAGGCTCTTCCTCGGAGTTCAACCTCAGTAATAAACTTTCATGTCTTTTTCCATGCTTACTTTTTTTATCCAGTTCCTGTTTATGCCTTTTCAAAAAGGGTGGAAAAAACACAGATTTATCCCAAATAATCGTGAACACCCTCAAAGTGGGAGCAGCCATCCATCTTTGTGATTGCTGAGTGGATTAGTTGTAATTCTGCTCTTCCAAGAGAATGGGTCATTCACATATAAGGAAATGACATGGAAACATTTGCTTTTCCAGGCCACTGGGCCTACTGTAATCTAGATCTGGAATGTTCCTCAATAGTCTGTGTGTCTCAAAAGGACAAAAAAAAATCACTTTATTTATTTATTTATTTATTTATTTATTTATTATACAAGCATTATCTAATGCATGCTAATGAAAAGGAAAAGAACCATCTCAACTCAACTGTCAATTAGGACAGTGCAAAGAAAAACCAGGAGCGTGGGGTGGATCCTGGAGGAGTTAGGAGGAGAAGATGAATAAGATCAAAATTTGTATTATACATGTATGAAGTTCTCAAAGAATTAATAGAAAATGTCATATTATTCTTAAAGTAGGAGAGCACTTGACTTGTCACCTATGAGACTAGTAAAAATGTAATGTGAAATTATCAAGAATAAGTAAGAGATAAACAGGGAGCTGGAGAGAGATGGCTCAGTAGTTAAGAGCACCGATTGCTCTTCCAAGAAGTCCTGAATTCAATTCCCAGCAACCACATGGTGGTACACAACCATCTGTAATGAGATCTAGTGCCCTCTTCTGGTGTGCAGACATACATGCAGGCAGAACACTGTATACATAATAAGTAATTTTTTTTAAAAGAAGAGGAAGAAGGGGGAGGGAAAGGAGGAGATAAACATGGTGGTCCATACCTACTGAGGCAGGAAGATTATAAGTTTGAATCCAACCTGGGCACACAGAAAGTCCTAGGTCAGCCTGAGCTATATAGTAAGACTGTCTCAAATAAAAGGGGTTGTAGCTATTTCCTCTGAATTGAAATATACAGAGGAAGGGAGCTTCCAAGACTTAGGAAATAAAGGAAATATACAAGGCTCAGGAAGTCCCTGAAAGTTAAGATTCACACATCATACACACACACACACACACACACACACACACACACACACATTTTTTAAGTAGTAACAAATTCCAAAGGAAAGAAACCCCCCTAGTGGCAGTGAGTTGCAGCCCAGTATGTGTTTGAATAATCTATGCTTTGATTTTGTTAGAGGTCCCTGTCTGGTTCCCATTTGTGTTGTTTAAGTCACCTTTTACCCACACTCCTGTAAGTATTCACCCAGCTAGGCTTAGATGAAATAATTTCTTTGGTTTGTTTTCAGCACTCTCTCTACCTTAGGGTAAATAGATGTTTTTTAATGCCTCCTCCAGAGAACTCATTCCAGTGTGCTGATGGTGAGAGCCATAAGTGGGATGGATGTCTTTATCACACTCCTTCCTTCAAGGTTCAGGGATCTCTGTAGAAGAGGAGGCAGAAATAATCTAAGGGCCAGAGGTTTGCTCTGTTGTTATGTATTATAATGCTAAATGTGAACCCCCAAGGCCTGGGGAGAGTCCACACCAGACCCAAGTGAGTCCACCAGACCCAAGTGACATGATGCTATATGACCTTGCCCCCAAGTTATTTCTGATTGGTGAATAAAAATGCCTACAGCCTCTAGCTAGGCAGAATTGAGATAGACAGAGCTTGGTGTTCACAGGCTTGGGGGCACAGAGGAGACTACAAAGGGAGAGAGAAAAGAGGGAAGAGGGGAGAAAGACGCCATGGGGTTAGGAGTCATGAAAACCTGGCCCTGAGGACTCCCAGTTGGAGTTAAGAGCAGCCCAGATGAAACATAGTAAGTAATAACTTGGGGTTATCGATAGGACATAGATCTTAATAGCATAAAGGGCAGATATCTGCCCAGCGTTAGTGCTAATGGCGGCTTATTATAAATATGAAGGTTGTGTGTGTTTTTTTTCCAGGAACTGAATGATCAAAGGTGGGGTAGAAGCCCCTGGTTGAGATTAAATATTTTCTACAACCGACGACTTCAAGGAAACAGTGTTTTCCAGACACAACAGGATTGATGCACATATGATATGAATTCACAGCGACTATGAATATCACAGCGCACACAAGGCCTGCACAGCTTCAGACCAGATGGGATCCCAGCACTGCGAAGCAGACATGGACATAAACTCCCCTAAACAAGAAGCTGTTTGCAATGATGCCTTCTAGGGGAAATAAATCAGTGTTCTCCAATGGAAGGTTGGGTTGAGGGCGATTTAGGAGTAGAAAGGGAAAAGAATATAGTCAGACTCTATTGAACAAATTTTTTTTTATTATTGGATATTTTATTTACATTTCATATGTTATCCTCTTACCCCATCCCCCACCCACCCGGGAACCCCCCATCCCCTTACCCCTCCTCCTTCTTCTCCGTGGATGTA
>NW_021604663.1:3642512-3674457 GCF_004785775.1 Grammomys surdaster | reverse complement strand
CCCTGGGAGCTGTGGTTGGTTGGTATTGTTGCTCTCCTCATGGTGCCACAAACCCTTTCAGCTCCTTCAGTCCTCACTCTAACTCCTCCATTGAGAACCTCATGATCAGTTCAATGGCTAGTTGTGAGCATCTGCCTCTGAATATGTCAGACTCTTGAAGACCTCTGAGGAGACATCCATATCAGGCCCTTATCGGAATGCACTTCCTGACTTCCACATCAGCATCTACCTTTGGTGACTGCACATGGGATGGATACTCAGGTGGAAAGGTCTTCAAATGGCCCCTCCTTCAGTTTCTATCCCTCACTTTGTCTCCATATTTGCTCCCTTGAGTATTTTGTTGCTCCTTCTAAGAAGAACTGAATCACCCCCACTTGGTCTTCCTTTTTTAAGAGCTTCATGTGGCCTATGAGTTGCGTCTTGGGCATTTCAAGGTTCTGGGCTAATATCCAATAATCAGTGAGTGAATACCATGTGTGTTCTTTTGTGATTGGCTTACTTCACTCAGGATGATAATTTCTAGTTCCATCCATTTACCTAGGAACCTCTCGAATTCATTGTTTTTAATAGCTGAGTAATACTCCATTGTGTAAATATACCACATTTTTTGAATCCATTCCTCAGTTGAAGGACATCTGGGTTCTTTCCAGCTCCTGGCTATTATAAATAAGGCTACTATGAACATAGTTGAGCATATGTCCTTGTTATATGTTCGAGCATCTTCTGGGTATATGCCTAGGAGTGGTATAGCTGGATGAACAAATTTTTTTTAAAAAGAGAAATAAAAAGTACTACAATACAATTGGCAGTCAAACAGGGACCAGCTAAGGAAATCAAAGGTGCTTTCGGGAGAAACGGTTGTGTGGGTGAGGGAACAACCCAGCCTAATCCTTGTGAGGACGGAGTATTTACACTGTGGCTACCTGTCCCTGTGTGGTGTAGGAGGATATGCCTCTTTGTCATAGGGGTGTCTGTAGGCTCCTTGGTGGGTATAATAGGCTAAGCAGTCTGAGAGTGAACCTTCCTAGGGGACACAGGTGACAACTTTCCTGTTCTTGACATGGGTGGCATGCTTGAAATGGGGTGAATCGATCACATGAGTCTTAGGAGGTGTCCCTAAAACTGATGACGGTTCAGAGAATACGTGGCAGTCCTTGAAAGTAGCATATGGGGGACACGATCATAAAGGGTTGTGGGTCTATTGCATTCTTCTTCTTGGGAGTGATAGGATTTGGGGCTGAGGCTTAGCTACCTTCCCACAAAGAACTCGTCCATGTAAGGTAAATTACATGGCAAAGACACACAGATGCTAATGTCTGCGTTAGCTTCTGGTCTGCTGGAGAAAATCGAAAGGGGGATGTTTGACATTTCTCTCAGCTGACAGGAGACAAGGGAAAGAATGCTCAAGGCCAGATGTAGGCTAAAGAGTCCTTCCTGGGCTCTCAAATCTTAGAACTGATGGGAAGAGGTAGATAAAGAGGAGGAGGAGGAAAAGGTGGGGCGGAGGTAGAAATTACAGACAATAGCCCTCAGATCCAACCTTTAAAAGAAAGGAAAGCAAAATATATGATTCAGTGCCCAAGTGAATGCCTTAATAATGATCTAGTACAAGAAACCATTAAATTCAAAGAATACATTATTGTATCTAAATTGCTTGAAATTGAGGAAACTATTTAAACAAGCAATGAGAGAGCCTCTCGTGGGGTGATTCCCAGGCTACAGTACACAGAATGACAGGATCTAACTGCCATGGGACCAGAAATACTGGGTGGTGTAACTTTCTAAGACAAAGATGGCATAACATAAAGGAAAATGGCCCCCAAAGGACCGGTTTGTATGAGCTATTAGGAACACTCAGTTATGGTCCTATGAATACCAGGAACTAAAAGGCAGTAAAAGATGGATGGGCATTACTGAGAGAATTAGGCATGAGCAAGGAACTGATCAATGCCCAGCTCACTGGGCCAGAGAGGACCACATGCATGGAAGAGCTAAGAGAGAGGCAGACTGCACAGGGACATACGGACTGGTGTGAAGTGTCAGTGGGATGTGATCTTTGTGAGGTAAGAGCACCTCTGGCAGTTCTAAATATTGAGGCCAGTGTGTAAATTGAGTTTCAAAAATTTTAAAACAGCCAAGAGGGCATGAAAAAAAAAAAAAAAGACAAAGCAGGCACAGGGTCTGTTTGGGTCCCTCAAAGGCAAATGTGCCAAGATTTGTACCAAATTGGATTTCCTGGTTGGGGGGGAGGGTAAAAAGTAACAGAATGCTGAATGCAGAGCTACTTGGCTTCTAGAAGTCTTCAAGGACTGAGAACAGTTCACAGGAGACTGAAGCGGAAGTCAGCACAGGTAAAGTTGTTCTAAGGGGCAGACAGTCAGTGTTTCAATGTTCAGTCTACATTCCTCTCCTTCAAGAAAGCGAAGGTGATCTGTCCAGCCTAGGGGCCTTTCAGCTGCCAGATACAGATTAGTGGAAAGGCAAGGCCAATGGTGCAAGCCTGGAGCCTGTCAGAAGCAAAGCCCCAGCTCTAGCAGAAAGCATGGCAGGCTACAACACAGGCCGGTGGGCCTGAGCCAGGCCGAGCAGCACAAGTCAGCCCCACTAAGACCACTGGCGTGGGCAGATGCATATCAGCTCTGTGTCAGGACCTAGATGAGGTCAATAGCTCATTGAAAATGACGGTGGGTCATGGAGGCCTAGACAGGATAGTGTCCCCATCACCGTCCCTGCTCATTTGAAGAAACTGAGACTCATGTTTTGTGACTGTCTGGTGCTGGGTTGGACCTTGCTGACACTGCTTTTCTGGTACCCCCTTGGTGGTCCAACACTAATCAGCACTGGCTTGGAGATGGCAGAGGGAACCTTAGAGATCCTTCCCAACCTCTGCAAATACAACCATCTTATGAGCATACAGAAGAACAGTTAAGGAGTCTAATGAAGGCACCGTTCGTGAGTCGGAAAGAGCCCTGCTGTGTGTTGATAGTGAACACTGATGGACGGTGGGTGGCCACAAACCAAGAAGGCTGACACTTCTGCTGGCCGCATGCAAGAACCGGATGGTAAGTGAGTCCCTATTGCTGAAGGCATTGCATGCTGTGGCTCTAGAACATGGAGGAGTCTGGTTTAGATTGTTCTGGAAGCTCCTCCTTCTGAGTAGCTTTCATGGTGCCAGAAGGTGCCATGGGAGTTCCAGGACAGGCGGTGGAAGGGAGGGGGTAGAAACTGTCACCGATAATCCTGTCCAACTACAGACTCTAACATGCAAAGTAAGGTGTGCCCACTGGTACAATATCAGCAACTGTTGACATCTGGGTTGTGATGGGGACAACCAATTGATTTCTTGTTGAATTTAACAATCATATCACAGGTGAAAATTCGTACCTGTCACTATATGCCAGGGCAAAAGCCTGTGGTTGGAGGCTGTAATGACTATTCCTGGTTGTCAGTGTGACTATATCTGGAATGAACTACAATCCAGAATTGGAGGGCTCACCTGTGACACAAATCTTGAGGCTGCAAGACAGAAGTTTTTGACCTGGATCTTGGCATGGAGATCTTGAAGCATGGTGGTCGTGAAAAGCTTAGGCCCAGGCTAAGGTAGTATACACTTTTAATCCCAGGAGACTTAGGCAAGGAGATCTCTGAGTTCAATGTCAGACTGAGACAAAGCCAGTCCCAGATCCTGACACAGTGGTACACACCTTTAACCTGGGCCACACCTTCTGCTGGAGACTTGCATAAGGACATTGGAAGAAGGAAGAGTCACTCTTCTTCGCCTACTTGCACTTACTTGCCAGCACATCTGTTGGAACCTACTTCTACAGAAGACCAGCTGGAACAACTAGCCTCGTGGGACTGAGCAACTACTAGGTCCTTGGACTTCCCATTCACAGCTGCCCATGGTTGGGTTAGTTGGACTACAGACTCTAAGTCAACACAATAAATTCCCTCAATATAGAGAGACATTCCGTAAGTTTGTGACTCTGAAGAACCCTGACTAATACAGAGGCTCATGGGCCCAGTGGGGCGGCCATTGGTGTTGTTTTGTTAAATGGATGATAGGCCTATCTAATTGTCTTCTAAATATTTCTGTTTATACCCCTTGGATTTCGGCTGCTAGCATCTGGTCAAGGAGAAAGACTTCTTTTTGCAATGGTTGGTATACTTCAGAGACTCCTCGAGGCCTTGAGAAGAAGTGACTTGCTATGAACTAGTGACTCTGTGCTTTAGCCATAAACGGAATGACATCATCAGGTAACATTGCCTCCTCAAGGATCAGAGAACACTGTATAAGATGAAGCCAAAAGAATATAAAACTGGAGGAAGGGGTGGAGCGCTGTGTAACTATCTCCTCCTGGAGGGAAGAAGGAGGAGGGAGATTCATAGGCTCGGGAAATAGATGAAACATGCAAGGGCAAGGAAGTCAATGAAATCTACAAGGCCAAGATTTCCCAGAAGTTGTAAGACTCACAAGATCCCTCCTTCTCTGGGTTATTTAACAGTAATTATTAGTGGGGAGACCTGACTGTAATCTGCTGAGATGCCTAAAAGGTGTAAGATAGCCCAGGTATACAGCCCATGTGGAGGAGGGGGAGGGGTGTGCTCTTCCATGACATCATCCATGCTGGGTGGGCTATTCCATGACCCAGCTACCTTTGATCTATCCATGTAACTGTCAGTCACCCCTCATTCATGCCCTTGTAAGTAACGCCAATAATAAACTCACCAAACTAGACTTGGGTAGAATCATTTCCATGGCCTGCACTCTATCTGGAGTGAATAGATGTTTGTCAGTATCTCCCCAGAGAAGCTCGATCAGTGGTGGAGAGGAAGAGGAAAGGATGTTGAGAGATAAGAATCATACAATTCTTGATGAATTTTGAAGAACTACATTCGAGATCAAGTTGGTCCCATCTAGTAAAACTGAAAACAGCTTCTCTCACAACTCAGCAATTTTATTACGGAGCCAAGGGAACACAGTTGGGCCCATAGCTTCAAAACATAAATATAAATAATGATGGCTAGGCTGTCTTCACAGTTCCAAATCACAGGATGCATCTTTCCAGCCTTCTGAGAAAGGAACCATGGCAACGCAGGGCTACACATGACCAAATGGAAACAAAAAGACTGTCTTCTTGTTATCCTGAGGCTTGTCATTGTGCTCCTATGTTCTCTCCCTAGAACAGGCCTGTGGGTTCCTCCTACTCCCTGCCCCACTGTGAGCACACTGGTTTCACTCCATGTTTGTGGCAGCAGCCATTGTGATGTCCCTCTCTGTCACACAGTAAGGAACATACTGAGCCTAACACAAGATGCTTATCAAAGCTGGAGCCCAAAGTCTAATTGGATAAAATACACAGGAGATAGTTTCATCCTGGCCAGCAGAATTAAACAGTCTTCCCCCCAGCCCCCCCAGCCCCAAGAAAGTAAACAATCAGACGTTTTGTTTGTTGAAGGCATCCAAAGACAGATTGGTTATTGTGTGGCATCAAGCACACAGGCCTTGTGGAAGACCATGACGCTGACGTACCTCATCACAGTGAAAAGTGACCTCAAGTTCCCTAGGAGGCTAGGCCAGTGTAGTGTCTTGGATATGTGTGTTAGACAGAGCAAAACTGATGACCATGCAGAGACAGAGCTTATAGCTCTGGTCTTACCCACACCATGCCATGGCCCAGAGCCACCAAGCCCAGGCAGCAGTCTATACCAAGGAGATGGGCCTCCATGTACCCATCATGATTTACAATACAGAATTACAGTTGTCTGCCTGCATCTATCACCTTAGCAAGATGCTTAATGTTTGCTGGTTGGGGTAGTTGATAATGACTCACTCTATAGCAATAGAAGTGTATAAATAAACATCCAAATGTGTTCATGGTTAATTCATTTCCATAGACAAAGTCAGTGCTTAGGGAGAAATACATAAATAAATGGACAAGGAGCTGGGCGTGGCAACGCACACCTGTCGTCCCAGCAGCCGGGGAGTAGAGGCAGGAGGATCAGGAGTTCAAGGTCATCCTTGGCAAATAGAGAATTCAAAAATAGCCCGGGTTGTAAAAGCCTATCTCAACGTGGAGATGGGGAGTCAGGGATGAAGAGAAAGGGGGAAATAAAAAAAGGAGGGAGACAGAAGAGTGAGGGGAGAGGAAACAAATCAACACATTTTCTCATTCTCATCATGATGTCATTTGGTCTGGCAGTGATAAAAGTTGTGTTGAGGGTCTCACTATATTGCCCAGGTTGTTCTGGGTCCTAGCAGTCCCTGCCTTGGCCTTCAAAACAGCTGGGACTACAGGCACATGCCACTGGGTCCCACAAATTTCTCATTTTTCTATAGTTCTTTCTCTGTCTTCAGTTTTACTTTAGGACTTTCAGGATTAGATGATTCCAGAAGACAGACAAGAGGGTTTCAACAAAGGGTAACGTAGCCTGCTTCCTAGCAAGGAGAAGGGCACTTTGTGTGAGTGTCGGCTGGTGGTGACTTTAAGCCCACGGAGCAAGCACAGCGCCACTTGGTGTTCCCCTACTGCCCACCTTATACATTCCTGAATCAGATCTGTTCTGCCCACCAGTCACTGAGACAAAGGACTTTGCATAACAGAGTTGATTCACAAAGGAGCCAACTGTGGAGACAGGTAACGAAGTCTCAAGATGACTTTGTCAAGAATAAAGTTCAGGGATATCGTGGGATGGAAGAGGGAGGTACTTTGACAGTGAATGACCAGTAATTTAATCATTGTAACTAGTTTTCACTGTTCTTCACCGGATGGGAGCTCAGAAAACAATCCAAGATGGAAGTCTGTGGCCTCCTGACATCGGGTCACTCAGGTCCAAGTGGAATGTAGTAGAAGTCACCTTCAAGTCACTGAAAAGGAGCCGAAGCAGCTGTTTTCCATAAAGCCACATGCCAGAGGTGTCACCTACAGCAAGGTTAGCTGCACAGTTGGGGCACCTAAAAGTGTTTTTTTTTTACAGTCAACTAAATGCCCATAGTTACAAACTAGGACAACCACATACAAGTCATACAGGGTTGCTCTCACGTGCACAAGGTACTTCCTGCACTTGGAGAGCCAAACTTCCACTCTCCAGCAACTGGAGGGCTCTCAGCCATATTTCTGATTGACTGCAGTGCTCTCTGTGAGTTAGATCCCTGCTGGGGCCAGCCTGTCTTTAATTCAATGTTTTGCTGTAGGTTACACCTTACCACGAACTGTGGATATCCCCAAGAGGTCATGGGTAGAGAAGCCTGTAATTAGACTATAGTACAGTTCTGTTCTTTGTTGATGTCAGGATTAAATTTTATAAGTACAATTTAACATTGCTAATAAAGAGTTGAGGGGTGGTTTTGTATACTGTGTATTCAGATGCTTATTTCTATGCCCAGACATCTACTTGCAGTCCGAATGATGGCATGGTTGAGCATCTCGTGTCTTAATGTTATGTAAAAGTTGTTTTCCATCATCTCTGATTGGTTAATGAAGAGCCAATTAGCTGGGCAGAAGAGAATAGGACAGGACTTCCGATCTGAATCAGGGGTCCCAGAGAGAGCGAAGAGGAAGGAGAGAGAAAAAGAGGGAGGGAAGGAGGGGCCATGAGGAGAGGAAGGTGGGGGGAGAGCCGATAGGAGTTGCCATGAGCAGGTCGCCATGAGATCACACATGGACCAGAGCAAGCCAAGTCAAGACTCAAATAGAAGATAAAAGATCACATGGCTGGGAAATAGCCTTAGAGTGTTACAATAGCACAGAACCTGCCCACCATAGTGCCTGCAACTTGTTAATAAAAACACCAGGTCTCTGTGTCTTTATTCGGGAGCTAAAGCAGGCTAGAGCTGATATAGAAATGCCCTATGGTTATTTGGGAACAAGGGGCAGGGCATAGAAAATGCCCCAAGAAGTACTTTTACAATAAAGAGCTGACAATTTGCTTGTAAACCACCCATCCAACAGAACTAGAATACAAAATAGGGAACTGACCTGAAGTCCCAAGTCCCTTCCTTGCAAAGATCACCTAGATGCTGTGGATCCTGTTATGTCTTCAAGATGTCAATTCCCCATCAGTTCACAATCTAATTGTAAAGCCCAAGTTTATCACAAAGGTTCACAGATATTAGAGAACAAAATTACAATATATCCGTTCAAATTTACAATATATACGTTCCTCCGTGGTAATAAGTTCATGCTGTATTTTTCAAGAACTCACTTCAGTCAATGTTTGTATAAAGCCAAGTGAAAAAGTAACTGCCATTTGAGGTACAGTAAACTTCGAGACAAAGGAGAAAGACTAAAACCACATCGTTCACCTGCTTATGACAATCTAAACACCAGCAAATTTCAGATTAACTAGCCAATGAATAGTCTAAGGTGTAACCATATGGTAAATATCATCTCCAAACAAAATGCTAAAGTCGTTGGCACTTTCCCAAGACATGCACTCGCAAATCCTTGAATTTATTTACTAGGTTAAAAGAAATGTTCCTCTCAGAACTTCCAAATCAATGTTGAAAGTCCTGAAAAGAACCAGGGCTCATTCTCTCTCCTGATTCTCCTAGAAACTCTCTAAGAGTGAGTCCTCCCATCAAATATAAAACAAGCTAAGCTAAACAAACATTTTTTAATTGACTTCTCTATCTTCCCCACCTGCCCCCCACACACACACACACACACTCAAATACCTTGTATAGCTACATACATAAAGAAAAATACTGAAAATACCAAATTGATTATTTAGGTCTGAATAAAAGCAATACGTAATAGTTAGCATAATTTTTTAAATTTTATGCATATGAATGATCTGCCTGCATGTGTGCCTGTGTACCATGTATGTGCCTGGTACCAGCAGAGGCCAGAAGAAGAGTACTAGATACCCTGAAACTGAAGTTACAGGTTATGTTCTGCCGTGTAGATGCTGGGAACCCAACCAGGGTCCCTTACAAGAAGAGTAAATATTGTTTTAACAGATAAACCATCTTTCTAGATCCTAGAATTTTTAAATGACACTACACTAGCATGTTTTTAGATACAGCCAAGTTTTTCTATCTTAACTATTAAGTTTTTCATTGTTTTAATTTCAATAGTAACTGTTCTAGCTAGCTTTAACTATCAACTCGACAAAACCACCAGAGAAGGCAGTCCCAGTTGAAGGATTACCCAGGTCAGATTGACCTGTGGGCATGTCTGGAGGAATTGTCTTGATATTAATTGATATAGAAGCACCAAGCCCACTGTGGGCAGCACCATTCCCCAGGCAGGTAGTCTTGAGCTATCTAAGAAAGCTATGTATAAGCCTGTCTTCATGAGCCAGCTAGCAAGCAGGATCCTCCATGGTTCCTGCTATGAGTAAATTCCCTGGGTAAAGGTAATGCTTCATGGAATAGCAAAAAGATCTGCCTTCAAGAACCCCATGGAAGGGGCTGGAGAGATGGCTCAGCGGTTAAGAGCACTGACTGCTCTTACAGAGGTCCTGAGTTCAAATCCCAGCAACCACATGGTGGCTCACAACCACCCATAACGAGATTCGATGCCCTCTTCTGGTGTATCTGAAGACAGCTACAGTGTGCTCATAAATAAAATAAATAAACAAAACTAAAAAAAAAAAAAAAAGAACCCCATGGAAGTTTCTTCCCTGACTTCCCTAAATGATAGAGTCTGACATGGGGGTGTAAGCCAAATAAATCCTTTCCTCCCCTAAATTGTATTTAGATAGATGGTTTTATTATAATAGAAAGGAAACCAGAACAGAAATCTAAACTTTTAAATGCAAGTGGATTCAGGTAGTTCGAGTGCTTGCTTACTATTTAAAGATGGTAAGATGATGTCGTTTGTAGTTGTGTATGTTGGTCACATGACCACCTGACACTACATCAGTTTGGTAGGCTCAGCATGGGTGGACTTACTAAAAGAAACTACTTTCAGCTCAGTGGGGGAAAGAATGCCTTGCAGATCACAGAATGTTCTGAACACTGGAAAGTGCTGGAAAAGCACACTACCTAGAAGAGAAGCGTGTGGCTACCTGAGGAAAAGCAGGAGAAGAGGGTACAGAGAACAGTGGACGACAGCTCAATGACTTAGTTCTGCTGACGCAGCTCCTTTGTGTCTCTCATAATTCTGATTGTGTTGCACGCTATGTCAGTTTCATCTTACAGCTACATGACTTAAAGGCTCATATAGGCTTATTATGCCTTTATAAATTCCAATTAGATTTAATAAAACCAAGATTAAAAAGGTTACCTGGGTGTCACATCCTTGACTTGGATCCACAAGATGGGCTTTCTTTTTGAGACTCTCATTGCTCTGAAATCTCTGCCTTTACAAGACAGACAACTGCTAAGTCTTGGTTATAGCCCTGCGGCCCACATCCCGATGTCAGAAAACGCAGTGTTACAGCACATTCTCTAAATAGTTAGCTTTGGGCCCAATGACAACTGGCTGTGGTGCTATGAACAGAGATTTCATGATGCCCAGCTCAGCAGCTCCGCCCCGCATCACCGTTACCACCAAGAGAGCACACTCTGAAGCGTCTGAAACCACGAGGCAAAATTAACCTTTCTCCTTTAAGTTGATTTACTTAGATATATTGTCACCAAAGAGAAAAGGTATCTTTTCACTACAGCAGAAGGAAGTAGATGCTAACAGCAGTGAGAGAGCTGGGGGAGATGGCAGTGGGGGGCACCACTCACCAGTGACACATTAAGAAGGCATCCTGTAAGACAAACACCTGCAAAATCCAGCGTGACACATATAATTTCAGTACGAATAATAGTAAGCCCCCCAAACTCTCTGCTCTCCAATATTTATAAAAGCATACAAATAATAATCATGAGATAGCTAAGCAGTTAAAGGTTCTTGCTGCCTACCCCAAGTCCTCGATTCTGGAACACACAAGGAGACAACTGAATCCCAGAAGTTATCCTCTAGCCTCTGCGCATGCTCACACGCAGCGTATACAAAATAAATAAAAATACATTTAATGTTAATTTTACGGAAAGACATGATAGCTAAGCAAGGTGCTTCTGGCGTGGGTCTTTTTGCTGTATATAGAATACCTAAGCCGGGCAGTGGTGGCGCACACCTTTAATCCCAGCACTTGGGAGGCAGAGGCAGGCGGATTTCTGAGTTAGAGGCCAGCCTAGTCTACAGAGTGAGTTCCAGGACAGCCAGGGCTACACAGAGAAACCCTGTCTCAAAAAACCAAAAAAAAAAAAAAAAAAGAGTACCCAAGAATTTCATGTAGTACCATCAACATTACTATCTGATTTCAGCGTCTGTGTGGTAACTCTGTAGGGAAACGTCCTTGCTTGCTGAAAAATACATGAAGTATTTGGTGGCCATGAGACATCACCTCAACAACTTAGTCCTGAGTGATGATGGGAAAACTAAGGGTCTTGTACTGTAATTGTAGTTTGCATGTAAATTTAAGAGTATTTCAAAGCAAAAACTAACTTAATAATTTAGTACATTTTTTATGATCAGTGTTCAATGAAAAAGAAAAACTAAGATGTCTCAAGTAATGTGTATTTTTGAAAGGCCTCTTCCAACAAAATGTGGACCACACTGGGTTTCTAAATAAAATCCTGGGCCAAGGCTATAGCACAAAACTGTAGAAAGCCTGCCTCCTGCTGGTCATGTCGTAAATATGTTTAGGTCTAAAGGGGAAAAAAAGACAAATTTAAGGTTTCTATGAGCAAGGGGATATAAAGCATCTCAACTGGGGGTGGCACGCTGCCGTAATCCCAGTCCTTGGGAGCTGGAGGCAAGAGGAAATAGAGTTCCTGGACTATACGAGGCCCTGTCTAAAGCAAAGGGCTGCGATTACTTGCAGACACTGACCTCCAGACACCAACCTGAGAAGGTTGTTGTAAAGCAAGAGAATCAGGTACTGACCCAAAAGTAAACTCTAGAGACTCCAAGCAGAGGGCAGAGGAGTCTTAGATTTTTCAGATGAGCCCCATAGCATATTCTTCATAGCATGTTCAAGCAAGGGGATGCATTTGGAAGACATAAGAAAGCAAAACAATTTCCCACTCCTCAGCAAACCCTAGCAGAACACTTCTCCAAACCCCGTGGAGAAAATAAACTCTCTAGGAAAGAAAAGAAATGGAACACACTACCCCTTCCATTGAGCAGGTACGACTCCATGATGGGGTAAGGCTGGATCTAGCCTAATACACTGTGTAGGGCTCAACTGGCAGACGTCACATAGCAGCCCTGGGCACTGGCTCACTGCCTCCGGAGAACTAGGTGAATATTTAACCATTTAGCTTTTTTTAAGTTCTAATGATTCTATTTCTATTAAATTAAACAAGTTGCCCATCAATCGTACTTTTTACTCTGTCCAAATGAATTTAAAAAAAAAATCAGATGGCTGCTACAGTAGCAAAGGAAGAAAGCAAAATAATTTCAATAGATGGTAAATAATAAACTGGTACAAGGATCTGGGCAACAGACTATCATTAAGTGCTAAAAAGAAACAAGTTGTCAAAGGGTCAGCATGGGTGGGTAAAGACATCTGTCAACAAGCCTGACAACCTGAGTTCAATCCCTAGGACCCTCATGGTAGACAGAGAAAACCAAGGTGGCTTCTAACCTACACACACACACACACACACACACACACACACACCAAAGAAAGAAGGGAAGGAAGGAAGGGAGGGAAGCAGAAAGGAAGAAAGAAAGGAGGAAGGGAGAAAAAAGAGGGGAGGGAAAGAGAGGAAGGGAAGAAAAAAGCAGGAAAGATAGCTAGACACTGAGGAACTTTAAATTTATTCTGTAGAGAGAGATGCATGCAGAGCAAGAGGGAATGACAGAAATCTGTTTTCTCTCTAAGATTCCTTAGGAAGGGGAGGGCTGTATTTTTTTCATAGTCTACTTCAATACGGGTTCAACCTCTCCTCTAGCCCACCACCCACCAGGGATAGTGGAAAAGAAAGGTTATTAGGATATGGGGAAAGTGGACCTGTTTAGAAATAGTTCTTTGGAGTCTTCCAATCTTTACTATTCTCAATCCAGTCCACTAGCAAACACCAAACATGATTGTGCAGTCCAGAGCAGCTGCAGTCCAGTCTACTCTGCAGACACAACACATGAATCAGCAAGGGCAGTTCGATCCAGAAAAAACTGCAAGGCTCACCACCTGGTCCAAGTCCTCTGCAGAAGTGGCAAGAACCTGGAGGACCCTCACAAGAAGTTCTTTGACGAGTCTCTTTCTATCATATCACCACAAGTGAAGATCAGCAACCCACTGCAAGACAAGCCAATACATGCATGTCGTCAGTGAAGCAGAGTGAGGCGGAGCAAGGCAAACCAGTGCGCGAACTCCCACTGTCTGTGGGGTCATATTTCTAGTCCTTCTAAACATCATACATCCTTTCATGTGTCTGCTACAGCAAAACATCCTTTCACCTGTGTGCCTCAGAAAACCATCATTTGACATGACTGACTTTCCAAAGTAACCACAAGTTTCCACTTCAGGTGACCGTGTGATTGGATCCATGAGTTGGTTTGAAGTGGCTGTCTTCATACTGAAGATATACACTCCTGGAACACTTCTTTGCTGTGTCTCCTGTATTCATAGAAGACTGAGGTATTCCCTCCCCCAAAGAAGGCTTAAATAAGACTACAAAAGACTACATTACAGCCCCACCCTGGATTCATATTGAATAAGAGGTGTTCTGAATTGAACCCATGCTCCAGCATGGCCGAATCTGGAGAGAAAGTCTTTAGGAGGCAATGGAGGCTAAAGGTCAGGTCATAAGAGCATAAGAGCCATCAGTCTGATATAACCTGTGACTTCAAAGAGGAAGAGGGCTGCAGAGATGGCTCAGCAGTCACAAGCACTTGCTGCTCTTGTAGAGGACCTGGGTTCAGTTCCCAGGATCCACACAAAGGCCCGCAACCATCTGTGTCCCTATTTCACATCCTACAAGAGAATTAATCAGGACGCCTTATATGATATGCAGGTAGCTCAGCAGGAACGTGAGCCCTGAGACCAGCAGGAACCATCAATAAGTTCTAGTCTGGTGCACTGTGAAGACTTCTCAGGGCCTGACACACAGTCAGTTGAATTCGTTACCAACTGTGATAGCACAGTGTCTGGAGAAGTGGCCATGAAGGACGTGAAGGGTTCAAGTTTCTGCCTTCTTGAAGTCTGTGTTCTAATAGGGAGATACAAAGAATAAGCAAGCAAAAGAATAAATGGTCAAGATAATTAACTATATCACTCCTTAAATAATTACATCACTCCCTGAAAGAAATAGGCTAAGTAGGAGGTGGAAGCCCAGGATGATCAGACCAGGAACCTAGAGGCAGAGACTGATGCTAAGACCATGCAGAGGTGTTGCTTACTGGCTTGCTTTACATGGTTTTCTCAGCTTGCTTTCTTAGAATCCAGGACCAGGGATGGCACCAGCTGGGCCCTCCCTCACTGATCTTATGGTGGTATTTCCTCAACTGTGGCTCCTTCTCTGGTGACTCTACCTTGCGTCAAGTTGACACAAAACCAGCCAGTACGATGGGCTAATATGAGCAATTCAAAGAAGCGAAAAGATGCAGGATGACACCTCAGGATCCTCTCTCCAAACACATCACTTTCCAACAAAGGAGTAGGAGTCAAACTAGGCATCTTAACTGGTAGTATCTCACAGACCTTAATCAAAGCACCAAGACTATATCCCAAGAGCCTCAGTAACCAATTCAATGTTCTTCCCAACACACACACACACACACACACACACACACACACACACACAAGCAGCAAGGACAAGAGCAAGAATATAGCCTTCCACAGTAACCATTTTTGCTGTCTTAGTAGCTTTGATGTATTCACTTCTGTGCCTTAGGGATACTCATACTTAACATTAAACATAGGAAATCACACCATTTGTTTGAATATGCAGCCTATATTTAATGCTCAGAATGAAAGGCACACAAGCAAGGAAGAACTTCGTGTTCTGAGCCTTCAGGGAACATGTTAGTGGGCACAAATGTGGAATTGACACACTGCAAATGAAGAGACTACAGGTACAGACAGCATGCATTCAAAGTAAAATGTCTACATGCTGATTTTGAATTTGAAAGTATTCATGTTCTTTGCCTTACACAAAGTTGAGAAACCTTATTTATTTTTTGTTCCAGAAGCATCACAACAGAAATTTCAGTACTATAAGCAGGAAACATGTCATGAAAATAGATCATGCCAACCTTTTTTTTTTTAAGTTTTTATTCTTGATACAGGTCTTGATTCACAGATACATACATACATACATACATACATACATACATACATACACACATACATACACACACATAACCTTCCCATCATATATATTATAAACAATGTCACAGCAGATGTCCTGGTCCTCTGGCTTAGTTTTTGCACTCCCTCTTCCCTAAGCCTCAAGTGTAGGGTCTGTGTTGTACATGTATTCACTGGGAGCCAGCAAGCCATTGGGTAAGTTGATCTCTGTGTCATCAGTTGTGGATTTCCATCTGCGGCAAAAAGCAGCTTTCTTGATGAAGGGTAAAAGCTACACTTACCTATGGATACAAGGATAAGTATTTACAACAGTGAAATTATACTGGGTTAGGGAACTGTAGAAGTGGGTTCTCATCCAGATTCCACCGCCTCATCATAGGTAGTTGGCTAATTTTATATTACCAAGCATGGAATCTCCATAGAGCAGGCCTCAAGTCCAATTAGGTGACTGTTGGCTACCCCAGAATATAAGTGCTACTACTGCACCATTTGGAATATCTTGCCATGCTGGTCATTGTTGTGGTCCATTGGTGTTAGAGCAGGATAGACTACTGGATGATTTCTATTGGCAGCTCGTTGTCTAGGGAAAGTGGTACCAAGCAAGCTCCTATTTCCCAATGATCAGGGTGAAAGGAAATATCAGAATTTTATGTAAAATATGTGTGATTAAAAAGGATTTGGGTTTTTTTTTCCAGATGTGGTAGTTCCTGCTTTTAATCTCAACACACCAAAGAAAGAGGCAGGGGCAGGCAGATCTGTGAGTTCAAGGCCAGTCTGGTCTACAGTGAATTACAAACTAGCCAGAGCTACGTAGTGAGTCCCCTTCTCAAAAGAAAACATTTTTTCCTTCCAGAGTCAAGGCAGCATTATTTGGTTCCTGTTTTAGGATATTATGAGAACTTTATAATTCACATAAAAACATTGTGTGATGCTTGATTTGTATTAGAAAGTAAATATTTGTTCTTCATTCTTGGCTTTATTTCTTGGCTCTCAAAATCCTTGAGATCTCCAGCAACGAGTATCTTATTCCTAAACTTCATCAAATGAGTATGTGGACTGTCTATTCTGATAAACAATTGTCAGACTGTGGAAAGTGTCTCTTGTAGATGATATGACTAAAGGCTAGTGACCCTAGCTGTAGGATAGGGACTGAAACACAAAAACCCAGGCAAGATTAGTGCTGGGACTTTGAACCCTAACCCCTAATCTTCCAACAAGGAAAAAGACAGAAGGGTGAAATGATTACCAATGACCAATGGGGAATCAGTCATGCCTATTAAAGAAGTCTCCAAAAAGCAATTTAGGTGTGCTTCAAGACAGGTGAACGTGGGGAAGTACCTGGAGGAAAATACACGGGGGAGCTCCTCTGAACCACCTCACCCTGTGCATCTCCAGCTGGCTATCCATCTGTACCCTTTATGAGACCTTTAGAATGGATCAATTACATGTTAATCACTCCCAAGGAGGCAGTCAAACTGGGAACACTAACATATGTTACTTCTCTCACCAATGTGATCAAACACCTGACAAGAAACAACTGAGGAAGCCGGGCAGTGGTGGCGCACGCCTTTAATCCCAGCACTTGGGAGGCAGAGACAGGCAGGCAGATTTCTGAGTTTGAGGCCAGCCTGGTCTACAGAGTGAGTTCCAGGACAGCCAGAGCTACACAAAGAAACCCTGTCTCGAAAAACCAAAAAAAAAAAAAAAAACCCAACTGAGAGACTTGCTTCATGGTTGAAGGGATGGCCCGTCGTATCACACAGTGGAGGAATAGAACAGGTGCCAGATGACAGAACTCGTGGCTGACTCCTTACCTCTGTCTCCACCCAGCAGGATGCTGGCTCAGCTGGCTTTCTCCTCGTCCTCCTTTTATTGAGTCTGGGTTCCACCTACATTTAAGGCAACTCTTATCCCTCAGTTAATGTTTTCTGAAAATATCATCACAGGAAAGTATCTCTCTCTAATGTTCTAGGCAGGTCATAATCCAATAAAGTGGACACTCCAAATTAACCACTAAACCCAATATACAGATAGCTGCTTTAAAATATACACACAACCTGGGACTGCAGAGTATCTGTAGTGTTCGCTGTCTGGGAGACAATTATCAGTTATAGAACAAGCAACCAATTACCCTGGAGAATCTGGGGCCAAAGTGTTGAGGGGTTTAGGAGCATATAAACACAGTTTAGTCCTATATCCCTCCTAATATACATTATATAACTAGATCTGTTAATAAAGAATTTATATGACTTCTGGATTTTAAGAGTAAAATTTCAAAAAAAATAAACAAAACCCCTTCAACTGCCTATTATTTACTCCTCTTACAGAAAACAACAGAAAGGACAGCATGATAGGATTGCTAATGCTGACACAGATACATCATGCAGACCTCTTGATAGTTGGCAACTTTTTTTATTAACAATCAAAAAACACTTTGCACTTACAATAGGAAAATAAATGCTTCTTTAACCAATAAGTAAATGAAAACTAGCCAGGACCTTTCAGGCCTTTCAGCAGGTGGCAGACATGATGTTCAGAAGACAGATGTTAGCTTGCTGGGATTAGTAGGATAGTGTTTTGCTGTGATTTATTTAAAAATGTACCTAACAGCTTTCTTAACAGTAGTGTGACAGAAATTAAAACAGGAAAAATACCCAGCATTTATACCTAGTTTTAGATATGACCTACATAAAACACCTAAGTACTGACTATATGGCTTCTATACTTTTTGTAAAGGTGCTCAACAGAAATTCGGATCTCACTTTAGACCAAGAATTTCAGGTGCAATAAGCAATTTCTAAACTCCAAAGTTTAATTAACACACAATAGTTCAAACAGCAGATACTACCTCAAAGGAAATATTTATTCTGCTTCCTTGTTTCCCTCCAGTGTTTATCAATCATGTTAATGTCTATTTAAGTTCAGCCACAACTGGAACACATGCTGTAGTGTGTTACACATACACACACACACACACACACACACACTCCTTCCCAGATGAACAGTAAATTTACTTGCCTCTATTCTAAAAAAGACACAGCTATATCATCTAAGCCTCATTGCTACTAGATGTAACTCTGTTGGTCTCATAAAGTCTACACACTGAGGAGACTTACCAGACACAGTGTGATCCCTCATCCTCACCAACAGAAACCCACAGCACAGACAGAGCCTCATAGAAAGTTCAACATTGAATTTTTTTTTAATCTGAAGCTTCGTAGGAGTCAAAGTCATATAAAGACAGTAGTCTCTGTAAATCTTTGTTAGCTCAAAATAAACGCTGACCTAAAGACTTGTTTTCAAAAGTCCATCCATCAACGACCTTCCTAAAAGGTCTGTTTAAAAGTGTTCACAGCCTTGTACACAAGGCTAAGTGGAACCATGTGACTCATTCGCTCAGTCCTCTCACTGTTCATACAATGGCTGCTACTCACTCTTACAAGTCCTTTGTCAGCAGTGACACTCAAAACACCTCACTAGCTTCTACACAGAATGCCAAAAAGTGCTTTGAATTTAAATTTTGTTTTGTTTTTTTAACTTTAGTCTTCAATATTGAAACTGCTAAGTCACTCCATTTTTCCATTAGGAAAAAGAAAAATATACTTGAGGGGAGGATTAGAAAATAAACTTGGGACAAAATAGGTTTAAGAAGAAACTCAATATTAAAAAAAAAAAAAAATCCCAGGGTCTGGAAAGAAGGCTCAGTGGGTAAGTGCTTATTGCTCTCCCAGATGACGCTCTCCCAGATGATCTCAGCCCCGTTCCCAGCTCACGGCTGCCTCTAACTGTTCCAGCTCTAAGAGACCCAGACCCAACACGTTCTTCTGTCCTCCACGGGCACCGTGAACAGAACATACACAGACACACATAATTAAAAAGAAAATAAACCTTTAAAAAATGCTCCATTAAGAGGTAATTTGCGTGCATGGGGTTGCTGACCACAGCCTTTTTGGTAATAAACAACATTAAACACAAACTATTCAGTAATGTCCAGCTGATAAAAGATTACATAGTCATTGAAGATGACAAGGAAGATGGTGAGATGAAATGTGAAAAGGCAGATTCACAAAAGGGCCCTGTTGGCATTTCCACAGTGCACAGCTCCACATGCAAACGCTGCACAGGAACACAACCAGAAACACTGTGTCACCTTTTCAGGAAAGGGCGTCCTTGAAAACAGTACAAAGGCCCTCTTGTGACTATAAATTCTTGAAACTGCAGAAAAAAATGAAGATACGTGTCTCTGAAAACTAATGTTCTGAAGACACCCTATTTGCCTACCCTCACTCAGAAAGTCATTTGCCTCTACTGAGAAAGGTGCCACCTCACTCAGGGTCCAGTTCTCCTGAGATACACAATTAATGGGGCTGATCGGCTTCCAGAATGCCCTGTGACCTAGTCCTCATGGTTGACATCATCGGACAGGCCCTGTCTACCCTGTCTACCTTGAGCACGTTCATACAGCACACAGATGGTTTATAAAGACAAGGTTAACTGTTTTTGCATCTCTGCCTGTAGAAAACCCAGAGGCACCATTACACTCCTCTCATAATAAACAGTCCTAAGTCAGGAACCAAAGAATGGTTCTGTTGACTTGTTTCAGTGCTGAGTAGAGCCCAGGGCCTTGCATAAGACAGGCAAGGCTCTACCACAGAACTCCATCCATCCTTAGCCTAGTTACAGAGTTCAAGTGAAAAATGGTGTTTCTGTGAAACTGTGATCATATAAACAAAGATAACTAGGTGATATCCACTAAATAGAGGACTACTTATGAAAAATAGCAATTTTTAATAGAAAAGAGAACTATTCAGTTCTCTATTTCATTATTAAACAACTCAGGAAGGAGAAAAGAACAACTCAATTTTTTTCTACTGCAGTAGAACAGGATTACAGACTCTCCCACAGGCCTCTAAAACATAGAGATGGAATATTTCTAACGGTCTTATAATGACAGTTATAGCGTTCAAGCAATTCAAGGCTATAGTGAAAACATTCAATCAAGAGCAATTCACACAGAGTATGTACTGTTCTCAAACAGTTGTACTAATAGTAAATTTAATTAAAATAAGAAATTATCATAACATTATGCTCATCACATATGTGGATAAACATCAGTAAAGATTACAGCTCTCAGTCATAGTGCTGCAGTGCTCTACACTACTATAAAACAGCCAAGGGCCTGGCATACTCAACGTGGCCAAAAGGCTTTACTTCTTGCAAGCTGTGTATCTTTCAGTAACATTCTCCCAGTTGATTACATTCCAAATAGCCTTCAGATAGTCAGGCCTGACGTTTTTGTACTGGAGGTAGTATGCGTGCTCCCACACGTCAATCCCCAGCAGCGGAATAAGGCCTGTGAGAAAGAGAGAAAAATTACTGTTTAATACGGCATCATTCACTTGTGTCTTAGGTAACAGAAAATTTGCTTACCCCTGCAAAAACATTTAAAGTTTTTATTTTGGAAGAAAATATAATAAATAATATGAAAGGTCAGGTTAAACCACAGAACCTTAATCCCTGCTGCTGAAATAGCAACAGAAGCGCCAAACATTGAAGCCCACCCTTCCTCCCGGCCTTAGTCAGGACCCACAAGTGAGAGGGGACGGCTAAGGCCCTGAGCTTCCATTCCCGAGAGTTGTAGGGGAGGAGGCTGAGAAACCAGTTCTACTCTCCAAGGGTACTTTCAGTTTTCTGGAATAAACATCAATGAGTCACTAAAAGGAATAGGTTAACAAGAAGCTAAACAGGACCAAAGAAAAATGAACACTGCCTTCAGAAATTAAATGGTATAAATGAAGAACTTAGTGCTACATTTAAAAAAAAATTAAGTCCTCAAGTCAGGTAAAGTAGCACAGGTCTGTGTTCCCAACACACGGAGGCTCAAGCAGAAGAATATGAAATAGGCCAGACCACCCTGAGTTACAAGGAACACTAGGTCCCAAACACACTTCTCAAGCCTTCCTATAAAAACATCTCAACCACTTTATCTAGGTCAGTTGTGAGGAACATAACTCGTTGCTAATAAAGTAGCGATATTTCGAGTGACTTTTCATCCCAGAGTGCTTTGTGTGTGGAGAGAAAGGACTGTGGAAACCACCACCTCTGTGTGGGGTACCTGAGAAGCAGGCCTGACTGAGGGACTCACTGTATGCAAGATAAGCATGGCTTTAACAGATTTGGTGGCACCTCGCCTCCCCAAAATCTGACTGTGCATGAAGAATGAGTGACACAGCAGAGGTGAGGAGAGGGGCAGGAGCTACTGTCTGAGACGTCACAGCACAGAGTGGAGAGCGGAGGGCGGAGGAGCCACAGCCAACCGACTGCTACACACCATGGCGCTCCACTTCCCTCAGTCTTCGGTGACATAGAGGATAACCAGGTCAATCAGACCCAGGGAACAAGAAAGCATTTGCTGAGCAGGGAGTGTCACACACTGAAGCCGTGCAGGAGGCAGGACTGAGGGCCTAGGTTCTGGCCCCAGTTTAAGTCCAACACTCATGAGGAAAGCACGCGTTCCAGGTCAGGTCAGCCTGCATTTCTTTCTTCCTTTATTGCTTATCTAATAATCTTAGGTTCTTATTGTAGTGCATACAATAAATCTGACAATAATCTTATATAGAATGAAGCAGAACTTATCATTAAAACAGTCTTATTAAAGGAGTCTACAGGGCTGGAGAGATGGCTCAGTGGTTAAGAGCACTGATTGTTCTTCCAGAGGTCCTGAGTTCAATTCCCAGCAACCACATGGTGGCTCACAACCATCTGTAATGGGATCTGATGCTCTCTTCTGGTGTGTCTGAAGACAGCTACAGTGTACTCAATATACATTTAAAAATAAATAAGTAAATAAATAAATAAATAAAATCTTAAATAAATAAATAAATAAATAAATAAAGGAGTCTACAGAAATCACACGTGCTTATTTTACAGACTATCAATCAGTTTTTATTATAAAGACTCTGGGTACAATTCATTAACATTTCCTCAAATTATCACACATTCACACGTTTAAACTCTGCTAATTTACCTTATTTCTAACTTATTCCTTTCTAGGAAGCCATATCTCTGACACGGAAAGATTAAGAGTTTTGAAGCTCTCTCACCTGTTGTTCCTTGCAGAGGGTCCTGATTAGAGCAGGCAGCAATCTGTAAGCGACCTTGCTCCTTATTGAAGCCAAGCCAGCCCCAGCCTGAACCTTGGACTCCCACAGACACGGCTGTCAGTTTCTCCTTAAACTTCTCAAAAGACCCAAAGTCACGCTTGATAGCCTCCAGCAACTCTCCTGAAGGAAAAAACAAAGCCAAAAAAAGACTTCAAAAGCTACAATAGAATGTTAGGTTCACAACACTAAAATATTCTTGTCAAAGGACCGACTGGACCACACCTGTGAGAAGATGCCTACGTCCCACCACAAGGACACTGGGCTGAGGTTGACTATTGAGTGCAGTCAGGGTCTCTCCGTTCCTTGTGCTAGTGAAGGAAGCCAGGAAGGGAAGAGCCTTCTCCATAGGCTTCCTTTCTGTTTTTCCCATGTCATAGTTGTGCCCCTATCCTATGACCCCGTTTGGAAATTGAAAGTTACTGCTGTTATTCAGCATTCTCCAAGCCTAGATCTTCTCATCTTTATCATACTGTTCTTTAAATGAAGGCTTCTCTCTTGTTATTGAGCTACTGATACACTTAGGAGGGCTGGAGCAGAGCTCAGTGAACAGATCTAATATTCATGAAGCCCTGGAACTGACCCCAATAAAGTAAAGAGAGAAAGAGGGAGCAGTGAGGGAAAAGACAACCAACATAAACACACACACACACACACACACACACACACGCCCCCGGACTCAAACTTCTGAGCCTCCTGCCTCTACCTCCCAAGTGCTGGGATTACAGGCATGTACTACCCCAGCCCTAGAATCTTTTCATTCTGTAGCAATATAGAACTGATTCTACATGAAGCATATCAACTGAATCAAATGGGTCCCAACATCTCACTTCCCTCATTCTATTGGCTAAAGCATAATTATCTTTTACAAACAATGCTAATGCTTCAAGTGGTACGAACTATGTAACAGAAACATCAACAGGAGGAGGAGGAAGAGAAGGAAGAGGAAAAAGAGACCTCAACACATCTCATATCCTGCTCATAGCCAAAACCTCACAGGTATCTAGTCATGGGCTTATTATTAGTGAATAAGTCAGGCTGCCTTTTACACCAATGGTTAAAAATAAACAAACAAACAGCATGAACGACATAATGTTGGGAATGTAGCTCAGTAACAGAAGGTTGGCCTAGCACATGGAAGACCAGGCTTCAATCCCAGCATCACCACCACAGAGATGGGGACTGGAAGAGAACCAACAAGACCAAATACTTAAGGCACATGAAGAGGGAGGAGATCTATACTATAGCCCTCACTTCCCTAGTCAGAGGATAACTGAAGTCAACTGAGCCTCCATAAGTCACACAGGAAGTCAGAGGAAGCATGGCAGCCATATTGATAAGGTGGCATAACTATCTAATGTCTTACAGGAAGTATACAGTGTACAGAGTGCCTGAAGGGTAGAGGATTTGTTTTTGTTGTTGTTGTTATTAATGTTATTTTGGTTTTGGGGGTTTTGTTTGTTTTGCTTTTGGGGGGTTTTTTGGTTTTATTTTTATTTATTTTATGTATATGAGTACACTGTCACTGTCTTCAGACACACCAGAAAAAGGCATTGGATCCCATTACAGATGGTTGTGAACTCAGGACCTCTGGAAGAGCAGTTAGTACTCTTAACCGCTGAGCCATCTCTCCAGCCTGAGGATTTGCTTTTGTTTAAAGACAGGTAGACTATACACACCCTTCATTGCACAAAGTTTCTCTTTTTGTTGTTTTTGTTTTTATTCTCATGGAAAACTTGTTTTACTGGGGCAAGTGAGTTTTTCATATTAAAAATAATAATCAAAAGCACTACTCCAAGCCCTTTACATGCAACTCTGAAAGCAGACCCCTAACTACCCCTGTATCCCATGGATGAGCTCAGATGGCTGTGTGTCTTCTTTCCCAGGGTCCAGGGCCAGCAGTGGAAAGGTCATCTTCTCTAAGTACTAGGTTTGCCCAGGTTTCCAGGTTTTCCCTAACACTTATCCTAAGAGTGGGCAGTGCATGCAGGGTGTGTGAGCACGTGCGTGTGTGCGTGCGTGCGTGCGTGCGTGCGTGTGCGTGTGCGTGTGCATGTGCGTGTGTGTGTGTGTGTGTGTGAAGTGGGTGACAGAGCTCCCTGGACACATTCTCTACTCCTCCCTTTGAAACTTAACAACTCGTCACATCCTGACTGTAAAAAAAATACGCTAAAATGATAACTCAGGAAGAACTCAGATAATAAGAAAACAGACAGTCCTCTGGAGGCAAAGTCAATGGGCACATATGTGGCATACAGAAAACACTGAGTTCAGTCCCTAGAATAAAAAGAAGAAAATTACCTCCACACACAGATATATACACATAATAAAATAAACTGCCTCAAAAAAATAAACAGATTAATAAATCTAACTGTTTACATATTGATTTCCAGGCCAGCAAGAACTACACAGTAAGACTCTTTAAAAGAAAACATTAAGGAAGCGGGGCAGCAATCATTCCTACTGTACATCAAATATAAAGCTGTACCAGCATATACCAACCTTTGGGTTCTCCACCACCCTTAGGGCTCAGGTTTGTCCAGAAGATGGTGTGATTAATATGTCCCCCACCATTGAACTTCAGTGCAGGCTGAAGGGCAACCTGAGTTGTAACATCTCCTGAAATATAAAAATGTAAACCTTTTAAAAATCCGTCCTCAGCCAGGCAAATAAAACCACAGCTTTCTTCTTCTCGGCAGCATTCACTAAACAAATAAGCTCTGGCTCCACGGAAGGATTAAAATTAAGATGTGTCTACAACATTAAGAGGAAAGTTTCCTGGGTGTCAGATGTCACCTTAAAGGAACTGCTTTCCCGACTTGGCTATTCCCCGGCTTCACTCTTACCTCATCCTTCCTGAATCTGTTATTTCCTGAATCAGAGTCTCTTCCCGTATTCAAGATTTCTGTGATTTGCTTATTGCAAGTAAAATTTCCAGAATGTGGTAATTTCCTTCTCTGAGTTTGGCCATTTACACAATTATGCTGAAATGCCACACTTGTCCACTAGATGCCCCTAGTCAACCAGATGTCACTGACTAACATTTTACTCAACCAATTTCCCAGACCTGAGACTCAATAAAGTACATTTAAGAAAAGGAGAGAGAGAGAAAAAAACTTGTAAAAGAAAAAAAAAGAAAGGAAGGAAGGAAGGAAAAAAGAAAGAAAGAAAGAAAGAAAGAAAGAAAGAAAGAAGGAAAGAATTTTACTGTCTAGGTTTTCAAGCAATACCGCTAACCTAGAGACATGACTACCAATTATTCTCCTTGTAAAAACTAATAGATTAAAAAGACAACATACTATCTTGTTTATCCATTAAAACAATAGTCCCAGGAGTGATGGTTGGCTCAACAGGTAAAAAACAAAAAAGCTCTTGCCAGGAAAACCCAACACCCTGACTTGAATTGACAATCTGAGCTCAGTTTCTGGATACCACAGAGGAAGGGGGGAACTCCCTGACTTCCTCTGACTCCTCTAACTTCCATTAGCTCTGTGTGTCAGCACGCATCCATTCACACACGTGTACACACACACACACACAGAGATAGGTTTTTAATACCACAGCATTCCCATATACATCAGCTGGGGTGCACACACAGAAGTCCACATACTACGGATTGTGTTGGCTGAACTCTTAAAAACATAGGTAAATAAGTAAGCTTAACTACTGTTCCATTCAGTGACAGCTACTGGATTCTCACAAAATAGCTATTTTTACTGTGAACTTTGACCCCAAAAGCACCAAGCCTGTTCTGCAGCTAAGTGCTAACTCCTATGTCTTCCTCTCCCACAAAGGTAAAAGGTGTGAAACAGGATGACCACAGGGCAGAGACATCCATGGGGCCAGGGAGTCCAAATCCTAGACTGAACTAATCCTACTGTTGTCCAAAACAGTGACAATAATCACAACTTGGGCTGCAGTCTCCTGAAGCCACTTCAGATCCTCTCCTGCACCTGCCGCCAGGCCACCAACATCACCTGTTCTCAGCAAAGCCCCAGCCACTGCTAGTGGCTACAGCCACCCTGTCACTCAAGGGCACCTGGCTGACCCAGCCTGGGCACTCTCAGCCCTCCTGAAAATGGCTGCCAAGGCTACCTGGAAAAAAAAGCAAAACAAACTTTCCCAAAGCCACGTTATATAACAGCCATAGATTTTAAATATCCGTACGCAAAACAAAAACTAAATATTCATTACACAAAAAGGAGCGGCATCCAGGAGCTGTCTTTAAAGGACTCCCGATTTACCACCAACGCTAGCCAGTAACACAAGTGACCAAAAAAACAAAAACAAAAAACAAAACCACTCACAATAGTAAAGCCTTTCGTGAGCTCCTGTGTTTTCCAGGATACTAAAGGACGTTTATGCAAACCAACGGAGGTATTCTCCTGCATCGAAACAGACGTCCGTCTGGACACGGGGAGCCTCCCGTGCAGGGGCCTCGCACCTACCCTTGGCCAGCGCCTCGTGGTACTTCTCCTCGGTGGCGTTCAGATTGTTCACGTAGGCCGCGTGGTGCTTGCTGTGGTGCAGCTGCATGATCTGCGCGTTAATGTGCGGCTCCAGCGCGCCATAGTCGTAAGGCAGGTCGGGGAGGCTGTGCTTGTGCCGGGAGCCCGCGGCACCGGCCACCGGGGCCAGGCTCCTGCCCGCGCTGGGAGGGACAGAGAGGACGCCGGGTCATGCCACTGACACGGCGAGCCAGCCACATCCGCCGCCCCGAGACCCACCCGTGGGGGACGCCGCGGCCCCCGGGCCCTGTCGCTCACCTGCACGCCGCCCGACACAACATTGCTGAGGCTCCCACGACCGCTGCTCCCCTCAGAACGCAGCCGTTCGCTCGCAAGCGCGCGTCTGCTCTGCGGCGCCCACCCGGCGTCCGCAAGGACACAGCGAAGCCGTGACCCTGCAGGGTGCGCCCATCAGCGGAGGGGAGGACGGGACACTGACGGCCCGGCGCGTAACGGAGCGGCACCCAGGGAAAGCCGTGTCTCCCCCGCGTAGAGTTGGTAGAGCCCGCCGGCTTGCCGTGACTACGCCCCCTGGTGTGGCCACGCCCCCTTCACCGGCTTTGGCCCCGCCTCGCCTCGGGCCGCCCGGCCCCGCCCCCGGTGTGGCTATGCCCCACCCTCCGTCTAGGCCCCGCCCCTCCTCGGGCTGCCAGAGCCAGCTCTGGCTTTGAGCTGTGATGCCTCCCTCCGCTCCTTTTCCACTCCTGCTTCTGGGAAGTCCTGGAGACTTTCCTCCGGGAAGCCACGGCCCTGCTGCTGGTCAGAGCCATGGCGTAACTAGGGCCCCTCTGACCCAGTTAATTTATGCCCGGAGTGACCTTCTCCGAGACCTGATCTCCGCAAGCTGCCCAGTGACAGGGCTGCTGAGTTTAAATCATGTCGCAGGTTTGCGTGTGTTCATCTTTGTTGCCCCTGAGATTGGGGTTGCTGACTTCAGGTGCAGTATGCCAGCCTCGCAGTTAACTAGCAAGAGTTGGGATTAGAAGGCGAGGTTCATCTTTCCTGATTAAACTCTGCGGCATTTTGTGTATTCAGTGACTTCGAAAATGAGCTACTCGGCCGGGCGGTGGTGGTGCACGCCTTTAATTCCAGCACTTGGGAGGCAGAGACAGGTGGATTTCTGAGTTCGAGGCCAGCCTGGTCTACAGAGTGAGTTCTAGGACAGCCAGGACTACACAGAGAAACTCTGTCTCGAAAAAAACAAAACAAACAAACAAAAAAAAAAACCAGCTACTCGACCAAATGTAAAAGGACATCGTTTCCCTTTGTTGACTTACAGTCTAATAACTGTGGCTATCAAATTCTTCCATAACAATTTACAAAGAATTTAAGACAGTTTTCCTCTGCCACCGATAGGGTTTAGGTTTTCCCTGATTAGAAGACACTAAGGAAGCAGAAGGCTGAGTAGTTCCCGTTGTTTTTTTCCACCCCCTTTACAGGCCTCCTAAGGATGACTGGGCTTAGGGTAAGGGGAATTTCAAGAGGATGCTTTCTGCCAGAGGGAAACTTGTCCACAGGCCTCAGACCCGGGTTGTATTATGGATACCCGGAGTCAGCATGGTTGAAAAGAGAAGTTGACATGTTAGCAGAGGAAAGGTGGTCTAACACTTGTTACCATGAGGGGCATTCTAGTCAGCTCCACAAACCTGAACTCAAAATCTCTGCGTGAGTACAATGATCTCAGCTGTGTCCTCTTCAGAGTTTTCTTTTTATTAGGTTAGTATAGACAGTAATGGGTTTCACTAGGGCTTTTTCATCTAGATTTATTTTTCTTTCATGTCATAAATATTATCCAGACAGGAATCTAGCACAAATTACTTATGCCATCTCCAGAGACACAGTCTCAAATGCCCGTCATCCCAAATGCTGAAATCCCAAAAGTACCAAATCCCTAAAATTTCCTGAAGACTGTAATGCTGGAATTCTGAAGCCAAAAATCCCCAAAATTTCAATTTTCATGGTTTTTTAAAGCAAAAAAGTTCTCATAAAATGGGTAGAAATCGAATTCTGAGGAGATTTCTACTCACAGAATATAGATGGCAACAACAATTTGTAAATGTGCCGTCTGCCCTGACATTCCTTCCAGCTAACAGAATTTTGGAGTTTTTATCATGAATCAAAGATGCACTTGAAACAGGTAGGGAACACTACAAACAGGAGTGTCAACCCCAGGTCCTTAACTGTCACCCATTGAAAGCATACTCTCAGTACCACATAAGACCATAATGTTTAAAGAACAGGACTTGATGCCAAAACTAGTGGGGCTCAAGATGGCTACACAAATGACAAAAAGAAGAAACTGTTACAGGGAAACAGCATGGCAACAGTCCTAACGAAGCCCTCTCCCTTCAGTAACTCATTATTATTATTATTAATTATTTACTTTTTAGTTATTCACTTTGCATCCCGCTCACTGCCCCCACCATGGTCACCCTCACCCACAATCCTTCCCCCATTAACTCCCTTCTCCTCTGAGCCGGTGGGGCCCTCCAGATATCCCCCCACCCTGGCACTTCAAGTTTCAGCAAGGCTAGGCGCTTCCTTTCCCACTGAGGCCAGACAAGGCAGCCCAGCTAGAAGAACATATCCCACATATAGGCAGCAGCTTTTGGAACAGCCCCCACTCCAGTTGCTCGGGACCCACATGAAGACCAAAGACCAAAGTGTACCCAAGTATGTCCTTTAGTTCAGTCTCTGAGAGAGCGCCAAGGGTCCAGGTGAGTTGGCTCTCTTGGTCTTCCTCTGGAGTTCCTGCCTGTGGATAGCCCCGGGCCTTGTATTTTGATGCTAATTCCCCTTTCCTGGAAGGGATGCAGAGGAGTAAATCAGTACACAGGTGAATTCTAGTGAACCTTCTGCCCACCTTAATTTGTAAAATAAAGGCTGGAGTCAGTGATTGGGCAGAGAAGGGAAGATGGAGAAGTAAAGTTTGGTGGAAGAGAGAGAGGAGGACAACTGGGGAGGAAGACAGTGGAGGAGGATGACAGAGGAGCAGGAGGTGGAAGAACAAGCGTGCGGCTTGGAAACCCGAAAGTTATAAGGGTCTCATAGCTGGGGAATAGAGTAGTGTAGTGGTGAATCTGCCCAACCTAGACGTGCAGCTTATATTCATAATTATTGAGTTGTGTTTTCTTTGACCGGTCTAATTTGAGTTGGAGACTTACCGCAACACTGTCCCCTAGGGGGCTGCAATCCTTCCTCCTACTCTTGGCTTAATTAACTGAGAAACCATTAATTCTATAGGCCACGTGGTTGAGCAACACATTGTTAGTTTTCTGCTAGTTTTGAAATGTGGATTCGAGAACCCTGGCCTAGACAACCTCAGTTTTTTATCAAAATCTGTCCACCTAGTGGATGACTTAAATGGAATCACAGGTTTGGCACCTCTGTCTTCACGTTGTCTGCCCTTGTCTGCCTTAACTTTAGAGTCAGACTCAACTTGAGACTTGCCAGTCACTTGAAAAATGCTTTGCTGAAGTCCGTGGCCCAGTGTGAATTTGGCTTGCTATGCTCTGGAGCAATTATGTGTTTCTTCTGCCCTACCCGGTCTGTCTCTGAAAGACAGCTGTTGTGCCTTATTATACGGTTCAAACCAAACCATGAGGCTACGGTACTTATGCAAGATGATGATGTCAAGAAAACCCCACAGTTCCCGAGTTAAACCTCTGCTCATCACCCTGAAACCTCAAGGCCAGTGTGTGTGCATACAGGAAAAACATCTTTCGAAACTGTTTATGACTCATGGACAATTACCAACCTCAAGGTCCCCTCACCCACAACTCAGAAAAGACTTGCTGCTCTTCATTGAGAGGTTTCCTTCTCGATCAAGGCTGTCTCCCTTTGGCTTAAACTGAAGCTGGCCAGCTTGGACTGATGTCCCTCAAAATGTGAAATACCTATCTTCCCATTTGTAATATTTGTAACCCGAGGAAACCTGCTTCCTCGGCCTCCAGGGTGCTTGGAGTAGAGGCATGCATCGCCACAGCTAGCAGCTCAGCCCCTGTTCTCCCATGCCCTGGGTTCCTATCATCTAGTATGGATGGCTTGAAGAAGCCAGCAGAGTCACTAACTGGTTGCAACAAAATTAAGTATGTGGCATGAGACACATAGGGGTGATGCTTTCACTCACGAGGGCTGCTTCCTCTGTTCTATTCTCTGACATGCAAGTGAAATGTACCTCACACCCGAAAGACAGAACTCGTTCCTGTCTCTCACCCCCTTTCTGTATGTATGTGATGTATGTACATGGTCATATGGATAGATTTAGATACATATGGGTATGTAGGTGCTGTGCTCATGGAAGGCCAGAGATCAACGTCCCGTGTCTTCCTAAATCATTCTCTCAATGAAGCTGGAGCTCATCAATTCCCTAGGTCCCCATCTGTCTCCACCACTACCACAACAGCAGCCAAGTTACAGCCAGGTACTGTAGGGCAACGCGCGCGCGCGGGTCGCAGGCGGGGACGCAGGTCGCGGGTCGCGGGTGGCAGAGCGGCGGTCCCGGGCGCTCTGCTCAGTCGCGCTGGGCGGAGCCATAGTCTCTGGAACCGAACCGCGGAGAGAAAGGCTTCCCATCCCCCTGCCCCACGAGCCAGAGCGCAGCAACAGGGCGGGCGTCCAGGGAACCGCAGCTCTCAAGAGAAAGTGTTCCGGGCCCACTAGAACAAAAGGCTTCTCTCTCCCACTCCCACCCCGCAGCTCGGTTTTGACCTTACACAATGAGTCCAGGATTCCAAGAGGCGCGTAGAGCTGAAGACGTTTATTAACATGGCTATGTTTCTGGTGTACTTTCCCAAAAAATGTCGGAAGGGTTTTGCTTATATTGGAAGTGGGACAGGGGGTTGAAGGGCGGGACCAGGGAAATCTTGAGGCAGAGACTTGTTCCCCTGCCCTCTACTTGGGACATGGAGACCTCGTGGAAGGTCTCTGGGCTCTGGGGGCGTGGCCAAATACCCCAGGGTTCCACATCCCCACAAGGTACCACTACCACAACAGCAGCGGAGTTACAGACAGGTACCACTA
>NW_021604663.1:3574535-3642502 GCF_004785775.1 Grammomys surdaster | reverse complement strand
TTACAGACAGGTACCACTACCACAACAGCAGCGGAGTTACAGACAGGCACCACTACCACAACTGGCTTCTATGTGGATGCTGGGGATCTGAACTCAGAGCCTCACACAGCAGATGCTTTACTCACTGAGTCATCTCCCAATCAAGTCCCCATCCATATATATGTGAGTGTATGTGCGTATGTGTGTGTGTGTGTGTATGTTTATATGTATACGTATATATGTACACATATTCACACACATACATACACACACACACACTCATACACACACTCTCACACACAGTCACACACACATACGGCTTTAATATGTAGCTCAGTCTGAATCCTTGAACTCACAATCCTCCTTCCTTGGCTTCTAGAATGAAGGGCTTACAAAGGTGTACCTTGCATGCTCAGCTCTCAAACCTGTCTTTTATACAGTCTCTTTAGAAACTTTGTTCTGACTGCCTCTGCATACCTTCCCCATGTATGTCTTTCATCATCTGACCTTCTCGTTGTATTTCTTACATTTAACACATCACTAATTTCTTTCTCTCTTTTTTTTTTTTTTTTTGGTGTGTTTTGTTTTGTTTTTCAAGACAGGGTTTCTCTGTGTAGCCCTGGCTGTCCTGGAACTCACTCTGTAGACCAGGCTGGCCTCGAACTCAGGAATCCGCCTGCCTCTGCCTCCCAAGTGCTGGGATTAAAGGCGTGCGCCACCACCGCCCAGCTCATCACTAATTTCTTAACCTGAGGCTTGCTACTCCCCCTTTGTTCTGACCTTAGGCCTAGATTACATTTGCTTCTCAGCTTCACTGAAGACTCATCCTCCTGTCATTTCCTCTGACTGGTCCCTGACCAACTCTTCCCACTCCTGCAAAGAACCAGAGAAACCAGAACTGAATCAAGGAAGGTTCGAAGGAAAGTTCATCCATCTGTAAAACCAGCAGGCCCTTCTAAACGCTCCCCGTTAATGACTATGCAGTCTCCCCCAACTCCGTTAGAAAAATAAACAACAAACACTGCTGCCACGGCTATTAACACAATTAAAGAGCGATTGCTTCCGTGTGGCCACCAGGAGGTGCTCCTTCCCAGAGAACAGTACTATACAGAGCTTTCAGCATAGTTTTTGTTGAAAAGGTATGCCAAATGACCACAATTCCATGTGCCTGGGCTATGGAGTAGTCCTGTCCTAGTGTTCCAAAGAATAACCACATCTCAGCTCACTGCTGTTGTTGGGCAACTTGCTGATTTTTCTCTGGCGTTTGGCAGGATTAGAGCAGCTAGAGTAGAAATGTTATAGAAATAATATGCCTTATCAGAGAGAAATCACCTCTCACACTTAGTGATCAGTTAACACAAAGCTCTTCAATAGCCTTTGGCTATCATGACTGACAGCATAGACAGAGCAATGTCCACAGTAGCCTAAAACATAATGGCCAGCACAGGCAAAGTGAATTTTATTGTAGCATGACTCTGTGGACCTTTGGTGCCGACTAATCGATCATGGTGTTTCCAATCATGAAGTAGATAAGAAGCCTACTGCATTTCTGTTTGAGCTGTTTAAGTAGGAAAATTCTCAAAGAAAGGCTACATTGGATGGAGGCGAAAGGGAATTTTGGCCAATGAGCCAATTTCTATACTTGAGCCAGTTTGTAGACCCAGTACCCCTAGAATGAAGTGATGGTTAGGTTCCCCTGAGAAAGGACCTTGATAAAAAAAAAATGCCTAAAGGTTTTACCATTAGCCTTTTCCCAGTCCTTCCCCAGAGATAGATATACTTAGAAGTTAGCAGAATTCTACATGTCTTAGTTAGGGTTTTACTGCTGTGAACAGACACTGTGACCAAGGCAACTCTTATAAGGACAACATTTAATTGGGGCTGGCTTACAGGTTCAGAGGTTCAGTCCATTATCATCAAGGCAGGAACATAGCAGCATCCAGGCAGGCATGGTGCAGGCAGAGCCGAGAGTTCTATATCTTCATCTGAAGGCTGCTAGCAGAATACTGACTTCCAGTCAGCTAGGGTGAGGGTCTTAAGCCCACACCCACGGTGACACGCCTACTCCAACAAGGCCACACCTCCTAATAGGACCACTCCCTGGACCAAGCATGTACAAACCTTCACATGTATGTAAATTAGTAAATTCCTCTGTTGACAACAGGGTGACTCTTATTTCAGCATTAGCCACAATCTGTCAAAAGTTTTATATCCCGGGTCACCAAATCCATGGCCTCTCACAATTGATGTGTCAGGACAAGCAAATGCATTTGTCTCCTTGAGTTTGTTAAATAGTTCCCACCACAGGCTTTCAGTTTCTCTGAGCTCCCAGGAGACGATTCAGTGACTGGAGACGTTGGTAATTTGCAAATGTTGGCAATTTGGAAAGCCTATTCCAGATACTTAAACTATTCACCCTTATACTTCTATTGCTCTAAGACCATTTCTGGGACCAAAGTCTGTATTAGTCAGAGTTCTCTACCGTAACAGAACTTACAGGGTGAATCTCTGCATATAGAAAGGGGATTTATTAGAATGACTTATAAGCTGTGGTCCAGCTATTGCATAATAGCTACCCATGAACAGAAGATCCAAGACTCCAATGGTTGTTCAGTTCACAAAGATGGATGGCTAGGCTGGTCTTTGGTATATGAGCTGAATCTCCAAGCAGTAGGCTCTAATGCCAGTGAATGGGCTTGCGGGTCAGCGTGAGAGCAAACAGCCAAAGACAGCAGCAAGCTTCCTTCTGCCATGTTCTTTAAGCAGGCTGCTGCCAGTAGAAGGTGTGGCTCAGATTAAAGTTGGACCTTCCCACTTCAAAAGATCTGGATCAAAGAGTTTATCTCTCCACCTCAAATCCTGATTAGCAGTGTGTCTTCCCACTTCTAACGATTCAATTAAGAAACAGTCCCTCGCAGGCATGCCCAGTCATTTGGGTTTTACTTAGTTAATCCCAGATGTAGCCAAGTTGACAATTAAGAATATCCATTGCAGACATCTTCCATGAAGATGGGGTCTATAGACTGACCACACGTGACACCTTCCATACGAGTAGGTTCTATAGAGTGACAAACTCCCAGGAAGGGCCTGGAGGAGGATCCAGCGTGATCTTGGCCACACATCACAGAGGTCATGTTTACCACATCCTCACCCAGCCTTCTGGGCACAAAACAGGTTAAACATCTTTCTTTGAAGAGACAAGCCTGTGTGCTTAACATTCCTGGTTTCCCTAGGACCTATCTGTGAGCACAAGACCTCTGTGCTCCTACGCCTGACACTGAATGTCTGAGCAATACTGAGGGAAAAGGTCAGGAGGTCAATACGGACAGTCTGGGGTGTTGAAAGAAAGGGGTCTCTTTCTCTGATGTTCTTAGTGACATGACAAATACCTCGACAACAAAAGGTAAGTTAACAAGAAAATCCCAGGCTTACTTTTGGTGCCCGATATTGAACCCAGGCTGGGTATTGAACACACATTAAGCATGCAATGTAGCCCCATAACAAATATACTAACATACATAAGCATGAGAGTCATATAAAACTTATACATACAAAAAGTGATTTAAAAAAAACATTAAAAAGTCATACAAAAACTCAAAGGATGGGCCATTTGATTGAAACTATTTTCTTTTCTGCTTTGTTTAGACAGGTTTCTCTAGGTAAGAGAGGCTGCCCCAGAAGAATATATAGGTTAGGCTAGACTCTAATTTGAAATCCCCCTGTCTCTGCCTCCTGAGTGCAAGGATTACATTAATGTGCTACCATGCCCAGATGATTGAGGTTTTTTATTTATTTATTTATTTATTTATTTATTATTTATATTTTTTTATTAGTAGGGAAAAGGAAAGTGGGACAGTTTTAGAAAGAGTGCACATGAGTTCTAGAGGAAATGAGCTGAGGACAAACGGCCTAGACAAAGCTCCTCCAGACTCTGGATGAGTCTGCTCTGAATCTCTTCCTCTATGACAAGCAGAAGTTTGTCAGCGACAACTTGGACTTCCTTTGTGACAGCTTGGGGTGTATGGGGGGGAGTCTTCTGTTTTGGGGTTTTTGAGACAAGGTCTGAAGGCTACTTAGATTCTCTATGTAACTGAAAATGACCTTCCACGTGACCTCCCATGCATGCACGTACCACGTGTCCAATTTATGCAAAACTGGGGATGGAAACCAGGGCCTTGTGCATGCTGAACAAGGACTATAACAGCCGGCCCACACCTCAGCCCTCTCTTTTGTTTTTTACAGTGCTATGCACTCCAGTTTTGCTTTGAGCTCACTATATGGTCCAGGGTGGCCTCACACTTGAGGCTATCTTCCTATACTTGAGAGGCTGAGGTAGGAGGATCACTAAGAGGTGAAGGTGACCATGTGCTACGTGAGATCGCATCAGAAAAAAGCCCAGAACAAGATACGAAAGGAGTTTTGTTTTGTTTTGTTTTGTGGTTTTTCGAGACAGGGTTTCTCTGTGTAGTCCTGGCTGTCCTGGAACTCACTCTGTAGACCAGGCTGGCCTCGAACTCAGAAATCCACCTGCCTCTGCCTCCCAAGTGCTGGGATTAAAGGCATATGCCACCACCGCCAGCCAAAGGCAAAGTTTTAAGGAAGAGAAGGAAAAGGAGACTTGGAGAAAGGAAGAGGGAAACCAACATTGGCTTAGTCTAGGAATAATTATTCTAGGAATAATTCATGAAAATGAATATTGGGCTGAAGATATGGTGACTCAAATGGAACCAAGGCGCTATTCATGCCAGATATTGGGGTACACACCTATAATCTGCATGCTTGCATGGTAAAGGCAAGAGGACCAGGAGCACAAGGTCACTCTCATTAATATAGCAAGCTCACACACTGTAGTGGCTATTCCTAGTTGTCATATATATATTGACTATATCTGGAATGAACTACAATCCAGAATTGGAGGGCTCACCTGTGATCCTGGTTCTAAGGCTGGGAGATACAAGTTTCTGACCTGGATCTTAGCATGGAGATCTTGAGACACAGTGGCCATGAATCCCAGGAGATCAAGGCAAGGAGATCTCTGAGTTCAAGGTCATCTGGCACAAAGCAAGTCCCAGATCCAGGCGTGGTAGTACACACCTTTAATCTGGGCCACACCTTCTGCTGGAGACCTACATAAGGACATTGGAAGAAGGAAGACGTTTCTTCGCCTGCGTGCCTGGTGGGACTGGGGAACTGCTAGATCCTTGGACTTCCATTCACAGCTGCTGCTGACCATTGTTGGGGAGTTGGACCACAGACTGTAAGTCACTGACAAATTCCCTTACTATATAGAGACTGCCCCAAGTTCTATGACCCTAGAGAACCCCGACTAATACAGAAGTTGGCACCAGGAGTGGTTCTAGAGGAGCAGAAAGCAGAAATATAAGGATGAATCTTTCAAGAATCTGGAGTTGGTTTAATAATTCACCAACTCCTTCAACTACTGAAACCTCTCCAGATACTCTCTTCTGGAAGCTCAGAGACTACTGAATACCCGTGGTTGAAACTATGTTTCAAACTTAAAGACGCTAATACCTTTGATTATCTCGATGAATTAGGTGATCCGGTGTACAAAACTTTCTACAAGCTGGGGAAAATTTGGAAAATGATTTTGCTGGCTTGTTGCTCTCAGTATCTCTGGAAAAGTTGATAAAGGAAAAGAATGAGTTGTATGATAAAATTGAACAGCTCCAAGATGCAAGTAAACATTCTAAAGGTTTCTAAGTGTGTCCGTGAAGAGGATCTTCTTTCCAGCAGCCATAGAGCCCGAGTTGCAGAAAATCGAACTGGAGCCCTCGTTAGAAGGTTGGGTTACCGGGAAAATTTATGTCTCAGCTTCAGAGGGTGTCAGCAGTTATAGTAAGGGCATTAATTGGTAAAGAATGGGGTCCTGTAACTTGGGGTGGGGGTGTGTGAGAGGACCCTGTTGAAGCTGAGAATGTTGAATCTTCAGATTCTCAAGGGTTTGCCCCACCTGAGGAAGTAGTACCTTCAGCCCCACCCCTTAAAATAATGCCTTTTCCACATAAGGAAACTAATCCCTCAGAATCTGATAAACCAGCAGTGACTTTCGCTGAAGAAAATACCAGACAAGACAATATTGATGTTTCTCAAGGCCCACCAATAGTTTCTTCTAGACCTATAACCAGACTCAAGGCAAAGTAGGCTCCTAGAGGGGAGGTAGGAAGCGTGGTCCATGAGGAAATGCGCTGCACTACTAAGGAGCTTAATGAGTTTGCTAATTCATTTAAGCAGAAGTCTGGGGAATATGTGTGGGAATGGGTTTTGAGGGTGTGGGATGATGGTGCAAGGAACATAAAACTAGATCAGGCTGAGTTTATTGGCATGGGTCCTCTGAGTGGGGATTCTAGGTTTAACATGGAAGTTCGCACTGTTAAAAACAGGTGTTAGAAGTTTAAATGGTTGGCTGAAGCATTTATCAAAAGATGGCCTACTGAAAAAGAGTTGGTGATGCCTGATATCCCTTGGCTTAGTGTTGACCAGGGGATTTTAAGGCTCAGGGAAATTGCAAAGCTAGACTGCGTACGGTGTGTAAAACCTAATCCTCCACAATGGGAGGGCCCAGAGGACATGCCCTTCATGAATCTCTTCACGAGAGGGGCATCAGCACATTTCTGAAGAGTTTTGTTCTTGTCCTTTTCCTTGTGCCGGACCTTAGGGTTGGAGATGCTGCTGCTCAATTAGATGAATTAATTTTAGTTGGGCCCCTGGTGCCATGGGGTTTTTTGTTTGTTTGTTTGTTTTGTTTTGTTTTGTTTTTTTGAGACATGTCTTGCTGGGTAGCCCAGGCTTCCCTCAAATTCCTAACATCTGCCTCAGTTCCTGAGTTTTGGGATTGTAAACAAGGTAGAGTTTTCACGTTTTCAGTGTTTACAATCAACCCCTTTTGATGCTAGAATTGCTCCTAATTTGGCTTGTGGGAGATCCTCCAAGCAGGCTCCTATGATTTCAAATTTACTTTGGGCATGTATTCTACATAATGAACAACGGACAGACTATATACTGTATAAAATAGAATTGTAATGTAGGACCTATAACAACTGTCTCAAGACAGCAAAAATTATTAACACTATCCCACCCAGGAAGCCACCCTGCTGTGCTCAGGCTGGTAGGAAGTCAGGGTGTTCTCTCTACTCATCCTCCAGGAAGCTAGATCATACCCCCTGTAACAGTCAGTGCTGGAGGTACAGGAGTGTCCCTGGCACCAGTGTACAAAGTGCTTCATGAACCCAAGACTTCTATGGAGTGCCTATGCCAGGCACTCTACCAGCTGAACTACATCCCCAGCCCTTGTCTCCACTCCCAACGTAGCCAACTATGCCCCTCTATGGCAGGCAAATGAGGTGACTGGCTTCCAAGTAGTCACCTCCAGCAGACCAGTGCCCAGCCTCCAAGCAAGGCATGGCCGAATACCCCTTCCCCATGGGGGAGCCTCCTGCCTGCCCTGGAACCGCTGTAAACACAAATTATGACCTGGACTGACTGCATCCATGTACCAGACTCAAAAGACAGCAGCCTCTGCTTCTTAACTTTTATTTTTATTATATTTTTATATGTATGTTATTATATTTTATTATAACTTTTAATTTTTTAGCTTTGAGCCTCTGCTGTTCTCATTTTGGTTTGTTGTGGGTTATTTGCAAACTTTATTTACATGTAACTTACTTGCAACACACACTCCCTTTTAGCATCATCTTGATTAGTTTTGGTAAGTGTGTATATCTGGGCAAGAAGATAAAGAACACATAAAACTGGGTAACCACACACAAAGTGTACCTATCACCCTAAGTTCCTTAATCTTCCTCCTCTTCTTCTCTCCCACTTCTATCTCGAGACTATCACAATGGGTTAGTTTGTCTTTTCCCCTGAATCCTGTGGATATACCTCACTCACTCAGATAGTGTACATACCTTACTCACTCAGACACCTCCTCTGCATTTAAGGCATTACAACATTTTAGACTTATGTCCCCCAGAACTGGAACCAAGAGTTCTGGATTTTTGTTTGTTTGTTTGGAGACAGTGTTTCTCTGTATATCTCTGGCTGTCCTGGAACTCACTCTGTAGACCAGGCTGGTTTCAACTCAGAAATGCCTCTGCCTCCCAAGTGCTGGGATTAAAGGCGAGTGCCACCACTGCCTGGCTTGGATTTTTTTTTTTTAAAGTGGAAAACAGGATGTGGGGGCTGGGGAGGTACCTCACTAGTAAGTGCACTTGGATGCTCTTCCAGAGGTTCTGAGTTCAATTCCCAACAGCCACAGGGCAGCCCAAGATCCGATGTCCTCTTTTGGTATGCAGGCATACATGCAGACAGGGTATACAGAAATAAATTTACAAAACTTAGACACCAAGAGTGGTTGCTAGCTGTGCTTACTGTTACCACTGAGGCACAGCCGTCCTGCTTTGCCTGGGAGTATCTTTTTAGATTTATGTGTATGTATGTTTTGTCTGCATGTATGTATGTGTGCCATTTGTGTGCCTGACACCAGCTCAGGTCTGAAGAGGACATTATGGATGATTGTGAATAGCCATGTGGGTGCTTAGAATTGAGCCCAGATCCCCTGCAAGAGGGATAAAAGCTCTTAACCTCTGAACCATCTCTCTAAGCCTTGCCTGGGAGTATTCCACTAAATAGCCATTGCTCCAGGAAACCACTTCAATACCTGGGAAGAAGGAACAATCCATCACCCTTCAAAGTCCTTCAGCGTGAAAACTTTTTTTTTTTAATGGCCATATATTAATTGTACAAAATAATGGGTTTCATTATATTTTTTAAAATTTTTATGTATATACCTGTGTACCTGGGTGGTCAGACCCCCTGGAGCTGGAGTTACAGGTAGTCATGAGCCACCTGATAGGGATGCTGGGAACTGAACTCAGGTTCTCTGAGAGAGCATCATATGTTCTTTAACCCATGAGTACTCTGGTAAGATCTCCAGGCCCTCGTTATTTTTATACATGTATATATTCCAGATCTGCCACCCTCTTCTGACCTCCACACCCACCAGGCACACAGACAACACTCATACATCTAAAATAAAAATTTAAATCTAAAAAATTTTTTTAAATATGTGTTCAAGTGTGTGTGTTTTTAAAGATTTATTTATGAGCACACTGTTGCTGTCTTCAGACACACCAGAAGAGAGCATCAGATTCCATTACAGATGGTTGTGAGCCTCCATGTGGTTGCTGGGAATTAAGCTCAGGACCTCTGGAAGAGGAGCCAGTGCTCTTAACCACTAAGCTATCTCTCCAGCCCGATCTTTCGATTTTTTAAATAATGTTTCTGAACTTCTTTGGTGGGTATTTGAATTTGTATCTCTTTTACACTAGAAATCTTTGGAGAAAGTAACATTAAAATGTTTGTACTACAATATACATAACTTCAAAACCCAAGCAACAATGTTACAATTACAAATCACTTAGTGAAACTTAGTGATTCTTAGGTATCTGGGATAGAGCCCTCCATAGGCACAGTGCCAGAGTGTGGAACTCAAATGTGGCAGCTATATTCTTTCTTTTGTATATTTCAGTTCTGCTATCAGTTTTACTTAAGAGTGTATTGGTTCGTTTCCATTTACTTTGGACTTTGGAGGGCTTTTTTTGTTTTACCTTTTGGCTTCACAAATTTTGAAAACTCAGAGAAGTCTTGTTTCTACCTTTATCTCCTAAAGCCATTACCCTCTTTTTGAGTAACCAAGTTTCTGCCCTATCTTTCCGTCTTCCCAATATGTGCCTGCATATATATGTATATATATTTCTACACCCTGACAGCATCCTCACCAGGAAACAGGATTTCAATGTATATCTCCATTATAAACAAAGTTGATCCTCCTATGGTATATTTAAGGATCTCTTCTCTGTGAATCATCTGTTCCCATTTTCTTCAGTTTTCCAAGGCCCCTGCGATGCAAACTCCAAGTGCTTTCTCTTAGACTAGTGGGACACCATGGCTCCTTTGATCATGTGGTCTCTACTGTAATTCTATCCTTATAAAACGATCTCAGCCTGGACACCTTCGCTGGGGATTAACTGCTCTCATAAAACCGACTAAGCCTAATATGACTGTCCCGTTTGGGAAGTACTGAAGGGACTGCCGAGTAGCGCCGTTCTTGCTATAGTTCAGGCGATTGTCTTACTGGAGGGATTTTTTTGGACTCCAGAACCCTCACCCGGCTGCCTTCCCCCGGCTTCCAGTCTATGACCTGTCCTGGAACTGCCCACACGCACAGCCTCCTTGCTGCTTGACTCAAGCCTAGAGACATCCATGGGAGCAAGCCAGCGGCTGCAGGGACAGCGGCGGCTTCTAAGGCCCCCAAACTGAGAACGACCGGCGCTTAGGTTTGAAAGTGCCGTCTCCACGTTCCGGCACCGCGCGCGGAAGCATCCTGTGAGGTGCGACGTACAGAGGAGAGCCAATCACGCGCTTGTCGTCTCGGATTCCTCCGCCCAGGCCGCGCTGCAGCCGCAGGTGGCCCCGCCGAGCGTGTCCGGCAGCGGCTGCCGTCCCGAGATGCCTCGCGGGTGACCTCCGACCCCGCGGGCCCGCCCTTCTCTCCGGCCGCTTCCCTCCCCAGCCCGGCTGAGCTTGCAGAGCCCCCGGGGGGCAGGTGCGGGCCTCCGCGGACGGTCTCGGTGCGCCGGCGGAGTGCCGCTGCCTCTCCGCGCCCCGAGGCTCCAGCGGGTCGGCCTCGCCTCGCCTCTTGTCGCCGGAGGCGCCCGGCGGGGTGACCGAGGCGGCGCCCGAGAGGCGCGTCTCGGGTGAGTGAGCCACGGGCGGGGTATCGGCGGCGCGCTCGGGGCGGGGCGCTGTCGATGCGGGGCGGGGCTGGCGGCGGGGCCTGGTTTCCTCCCTCAGCGCCATTTTGTGGCTGCGAGACCCGCAAATAAAGGCTATCGCCGGGGCTGCAGCGGGAGGAGCGCGGGGGGGCCGGCGGCGGCACGGCTTCGGCCTGTGTGACTGGCGGCGCCCGCGCAGCCTCGGGCTGGGAAGGTAGGTGCGGCCGCAGCTGGAATGGCCACGAGGGCCTGCGGGGCCGGGAAGCGAGGCGCGGCCGCCCTGGATCCGGGGAAACGCACTCCAGGCTCGAAGGGCGACCGGGCCTGCGACCGCGCTGGGTTCCCGTTAGGCAGAGCGGCTTGCTGCCGGTGGGGATACTTGTACCGCTTCACAGCCATTCTACTTCCGTCCCTGACGGCAGGGGACAAGGCGGGCGTTCCCGCGGCCGGGGAGGCGGGGAGGCCGGAGGCCGCCCTCTCGGGGCTGACTGGCCGTGCCGGCCCTTTCCCCGCCTCTGTCGCCCCCTCCCACCTTCTAGGGTTCGTCACCCCGGACCCAGAGGTACCGACAGTTCTATTTGACACAAGTGAAGCAGTCGGTTCTCTTTAAAAAACAAAAAACAAAACAAAAAAAACCCGAATTTCACGTCACGCAGTAAGCTTGTCATTGCAGCCTCGTTCTCCTGTGGACTTCCATTTTTACATAAGTGCATGCACTATGAGAGTAGTAAAAATTTTTTGACAGCTTCGTGAAATTTTTCGTGAACTTTTATTCTAGTTTTAGATCTCTGTAAAGGTGGTTTGACCATATTTAAAATTGTTTTTCATAAGACAGTGGGAAAAGGCCTAAGTGTTCCTGTTTGTGTACATGTTTTCTTATGGGGGGAGGGGGCGGCGAGGATGGAACGCTAGGCCTTGTGCATGCATGCTAGGCCAGCATTCTGCCATTCAGCTATTCCCCGAGCCCACAGTTCTTGGTTTGATAATGAGGAAGTCAGTTAATTTGACCCCAAAGGACCAAGACACTGTAAACTGGTTGTAAAGACTCGGTGAGCTTCAAGGAACATGTTATAGTCATACGTTTTATTTACACCTTTTTCATCGTTTTCTCATTCAAGCCTAGCTTTTTCATTTAGTTAATTTTATTGTTTGGAAAGGAAAGTGGAAGTCACAGATCAATCACTACACAGTCTCCCCTTTTCCCCTTTAGCTTATATATTTGAGCATTGGGGCTGGAGAGTTGGCTCAGCAGTTAAGAGCACTTTTTGCTCTTCCAGCACCCAAATGATGGCTCATGGCCATCCTAAATTCCTGATCCTGGGGTTTTGACTTCCCTCTTCTCACCTCTGTGGGTGGCATCAGGCATGCACGTGGTGCACACATATACATGCAAAACATTCATAAAAATTTTTAAATACTTTTTTAAAACAAGCATCAGGTTTTCTTATAGGTGACCATGTAGACGTTTTAAAGTATTGAAGATGGACATTTTTGAGGTGGCTAGGTTTCATTCATTCATTCATTCATTCATTCGCTCAGGCAAGTTGAGGAAGGTTGGAGTCCATAGGATGCGATTGAAACTGAATTTTAAGATTCGGGCAGACATGTTTCTAAGATGAGTGTGTTTGTACACTATTTAAATTATGGTTTTTGATGTATTTTGACAAAGCATTACCGTCTTTAAGGTCCCTTTTATCTTTTTGTGTCTATAACACAGACTCCTTGAAAATATTGTCAGCTATCTAGATTATTGGTGTATAATATAGTTGTGATACTTGTATCATGCTCTTCAGAAGTTTTACTTTATCAGCTTTAGCAAAGCAAGATGTAAGATAGCATTCTTTATCTCCCACTTTCTTCTAAATACTTTATATTTCTTGCATTAACTAAGCTTGGGGAATTTTTTCAGTATTCCCATAATTGAATAAGCTATTGGTGTTAGATGTTAGGCATTTCCATCAGACTAGAATCCAGTGTTCTTTGCCTTGCAGATGAAGTTGGTAGTTTATTTTCTATGTTGATTGTGTTCAAGCAGTTCTTGTTTGTATAGTGTTTTTACGGTACCAGTAACAGATCTGCAGCACCTTGTGCACCAAGCAACACTGTCATTCTCTTTGGCTGATATGGAAACTGAAGCCCAAAGAGTTAAGTGACTTGATCAAATAAACCTGTGAGGCTGAAGTAGTGTTCTGCTTTCTAAGGAGTCCCCCTTATTCCTGCATGCTGAGACTCCAGTCCTGCCAGAGATGCCGTTTCTTACAGCCATTGTGATTTATTTTAGCGAGTCATATACATGCCTTCTTGTATAACTTGCCCTGGCCTGTGATTGCCTTTCTCCAGAGAGTGCTGAGCTGCTTAACTTAGGATCGTAGTGTTATGATCTGGAATGCGAGGCACTTACAGTCAACTGAAACAGTTCCACAACCTAAGCTAGGCTTTAAGAATGACATTCTAAATTGAGATGTATTCTTTGAACTGTCTACACAAATAACTTAAAATTTAAAATACACTTACTCTATTTTATGTTATGAATGTTTTGTCTGTATGTCTGTCTCTGTACCATGTCCGAGCTGTGCCCTTGGAGGTTCAGAAGAGGATGTCAGATCGCCTAGAACTGGAGTTAAAATTGTTACAAACTACAGTGTGGGTGTTAGGAATTGAACCCAGGTCCTCTGAAAGAGCAGTCAGTATTTTTAACTTCTGAGCCATCTCTCCAGCTGCTCCCCCCTTGTATAATTTTAAAAGCAGTCATCTTTAACCTTTTGGAAGGTTGCCAAATTATTCATGTTTGAATTTTTCTGTTTTGCCTTTCTTTTTTTTCTTTTAAGATGGTGTGTCTCTATGTAGCTCTGGCTGGCCTGCAACTTTCTTGCTGTGTAGAACTTGAAACTCTCCAGCTTCTGCCTATTGAGTGCTGTACTGAACTCTATGTGCTGTGCCACAATGGGCAGGTTTTCTTTTTGTGCTTGCCTGGAACTCAATAAGTTCTGGTTATTCAAAATATAAAAGTGTGTGCATTTTTTTTTTTCCTCTCTCGTTTGCAGTTGCAGAGCCCTGCATGTGCTTAGCATGCCGTATACAACTACATTACATCCTTAACCCATGTGATGCTTTTGGAAAAAAATATTATGTGTGCGATGTTCTGCTCGCATATATGCCTACACACCAGAAGAGGGCATCAACTCTCATTATAGATTGTGAGCAACCATGTGGTTGCTGGGAATTGAACTCAATACTTCTGGAAGAACAGCCACTGCTCTGAACCACTAAGCCATCTCTCTAGCCTAGTGAGATTTTATTAATTACAGAAGATTTAAGCTAGTAACTTATGATATGCTCATTTAGAGTGTTTTCCTAAAATCCTGATTTCTTCTATACAACAAACCTAATTGAGAACCAAGGGTTCAGTGGTGGTATGACTAGACTATTTCATGCATATGGGAGTGTATCTAAATTGATATTGGAAAGTCTTTACTTATGACAAGTCAAATATTCATTAAGAAATAGTTTTTTAAAACAGTAATAAAATGTTCAGTCAATCTTAATCGTTTAGAATTTTGAGACAGTTTCCTATATAGCTTTGGCTGTCTGTAAGGAACATAAAGGTAACCTTGAGAACTAGGACCTAGGAGTAACTGTTTGACTCTTGGTTAAGTTTGACTATTAGAAAATATCAGATGTGGGTTTTGTTTTTTTCTTGAGACAGGGTTTCTCTGTGTAGCCCCTGGCTGTTCTGGAACTCACTCTGTAGACCAGGCTGGCCTCGAACTCAGAAACCTGCCTGCCTCTGCCTCCCAAGTGCTGGGATTAGAGGCGTCACCACCTTAATCCCACCTGGGATTAAGTTGCGCCACCACCGCCCAGCGTGTTCATTTTTTTAAAAAGATTTATTCATTGCATATATCGTATTCTGCTAGCATGCACACCTACACACTGGAAGAGAGAGCACCAGATCTCATTATTGAATGGTTGTGAGCCACCATGTGATTGCTGGGAATTGAACTCAGGACCTCTGGAAGAGCAGCCAGTTGTCCTAACCGCTGAGCCATCTCTCCAGCCCCTAAAGATTTATTTTTTACTTCTTTCTGTGTGTGTGGTAGTGTGCATATGCTTGCCTGTGGAGGCCAAAGGTATTGGTTCTCCCTGGAGCTGCAGTTGTGAGCCATCTTATGTAAATGCCAGGAACTGAACTCGGGTCTTTTATGAGAGCAATTAACTGAGCCATCTCTCCAGCCCAAGAATTCATGTTTTAATTGTGTATAAATTATTACTTCAAAACAGTTCAGACTTAAAAAAAAATACTGTCTCTCAAACTGAGTCCAATAATGTTTAGTGCTCAAAGTCTTCAAATGAAGGTTTTGTATTTGTTAGGTTAGCTGTCCCTATTCTGTATATTTATTTCCCAACTTTTATAATGCATTATTTAAGGTCCATTTGTTTCGTGTTTCTGTCTTTAAGGTATATACACTGTATATTTAACATTGTTAGGGCGTAGTGAATCAATCACATGATGGATTCTGCTTCACTGTCACAGCATAATGCTGTAGAAGTCAAGGCCAGCAAACTGGTGGTAGCTGGTCTGCCCTTCTAATCCTTCAGCCATACGCCAGGGATGTCTTCTGAGGCCTGACTTACTGTCAACATTTTTTAAAAATTACATAACCATGATGATGAAAGATGTTACTTAGCAAAGAGGAAATTTGGTGAAAGTTACAGAGGGTGCTTATCTCATGTCTTTGTGACTTTTTTCGTTAATTGAAGCTATCCTGGGTTAACACCTAAAATATGAGGCGTCCTAGGTTGAATCCCTTTCACTACAATGAATGAAGGGACCAAAGTACTGTGAAATAAATATGAGATTGTTTTAATAACTATTGCACATTAACATTTGCTAATAAGTGGTTCAAAAGAAACAGTTTTGTTTTAACTTTGAGGAGAAAAAATTTGATTGAAAAAAATCAACTGAAAATCTTTCCCCCAACCCCCCCCCCCTTTTTTTAGGGTGCAAGATGACCAACGAAGAACCTCTTCCTAAAAAGGTATGTTTCAGCAGCTTGTTTTTTAAAGTTTAAGGAACTATTCTCTCTCTCTTTTTTTACTTCCTTTCCCTTGTACTTCGTTTGTATCAGGGGACTACAAAGCATTAAGATGTGTTTCTGGCCGGGCGGTAGTGGCGCACACCTTTAATCCCAGCTTTTGGGAGGCAGAGGCAGGCAGGAACTCACTCTGTAGACCAGGCTGGCCTCAAACTCAGAAATCCGCCTGCCTCTGCCTCCCAAGTGCTGGGATTAAAGTCATGCACCACCACCAACCACCTGGCCTTGATAAGACATTTTTAAAGATATGTAGGAACATTCTATGAGCCTCTTTCAAAATCAGCATCTGGATTCACAGTTAAAGCTAGGGAACTGATACATTTACTCGAGTTTTTCAGATTTCATCAGTTTTTCAAACATTCTCTGTGTGTGAAACTGCAGTTCTATCTCAAGATAAGCATCTGAATCCTCACCACAGGGCTCTTCCTTAGAGCCACTTTGCCCTCCCTCCTTCCTCAGTGGTGTAATGATAATCTGTTTGCCTTTCTTTAACTTCCTGAGTGTCTATAAAGGAAATTGTGCATGTGTGTCCTAAGATTATCTTTTCACTTAGCATAACTTCTTTAAAATTTGTATCGAATATCAGTGGTCTTATTTCTACTTGCTGCTGAAGAATATTGAAATTATGGCTGGATCACAGTTCTTTTGTTTTCTGGGTTTTCAAAAATGGTTTCTCTGTGTAGCCTTGGCTGTCCTGGAATTCTATCTATAGAACAGGCTGGCCTTGAACTCACAGAGATCCACCTGCCTGTCTGTATTGTATTTTGACAAGTGTTTAACTGTTAAAGGACACTTGGAAGATCCCAGTGTGGACCTTCACAGACAAAGCTGCTTGTGAAGGTTGACTTTGTTTGAGCCGTATGCTCAAGGATCCAACTACTGGTCGATGTGGCTTGTGCAAGCATGGTTGATGGGAGTTTTTTATTTTTAATAAGGATTTCTGTTTGTTGTTTTTTTGTTTGTAATTTTTTGTGTATTTGTATGTTGGGGGATGCTTTAAAGTGGAGAAATGGTGTCCTCTGGAGCTGGAGTTACAGACAGACAGGTGGACACTCCCTGACTGATGTAGGTATTGTGAACTGAACTGGTCCTCTGAAGAGTTCCAAGCACTGTTAACCACTAAGCTCTCTCCAACCTTCACGTTTAGTTTAAAGCAGCAGTCTGGCTATTTTTCAGAGTTGTTCTGTGGAAACTACTTTGCACTCTGAAAGAGTACTAAGTCCATTTTTAATTTTCTTTGTAGGTCCGACTGAGTGAAACAGACTTCAAAGTTATGGCACGGGATGAGTTAATTCTAAGGTAAAATGTTCTTTCATCAAACATTGGTAAACAGCGTACTGTGATTGCTTACGTTATGCCATCTATAGTTGGGGTTTGCTCGTTTTGTGGGGTTTTCTTGTTACTGATTATGTTTGAGACAGGGTCTTCCTATGGAGGTTAAGATTTTCTTGCCTTAGCCCACCAAGGGATAGGAATACAGGCATGTCTCTGTTACAGTAGCTGCCATGGTTATTTTGTAGTTTATTTGGGGGTTGGTTTAGTTTGGGATTTTTTGTTTGGTTGGTTGGTTTGGGGGTTGTGGGGATTAGGGTATTTTGGGGGAGTTATTTTTGTTCTATTTTGGTTTTGGTTAGTTAGTTTTTTGTTTGTTTTGAAACATGGTTTTTTTTTGTGTGTGTAGCTCTGGCTGTCTTGGAACCTCTAACCCAAAGACTTCCACCAGTCTTTAAAACCCACTGCCGGAATTAAAGACATGTGCCACTATTACCTGATTCAATCTGACTTTTTTTTTTATGTTAATATATCCTCAAGTCACTTGATAATGGTTTTTTTTGGATATGTTTCTTATAGTTCCTCAGTGTGTAAGTAAGAAGAACATTAGACATAGACCAAATTTTCTTTTAGCGCTAAAATACTCAGATTGGTTACACTGGAAGCACTTACATTTAGTATATGCCTTGCTAGAGGATGTGTGTAGTGTAATAAATCAGCGAGCCCGGGGGTGGGGGGGGTGGCACGGTGGCTGAGTGGGTAAGGCCATTTATTTCTGCGTAGACCTAGCTGTAGCAGTAAGTTTTTACTAAAAACTATAGGCATGGATGTGTTTCTAAAACAGTCTATTCAAGTTGGCCTCAAATTGGAGATCTGCCAAGTACAAGGGTGTCCTACAATAGTCCACTCAGTAGTCTTACTTCAGTCTTTGTCTTTTTTTCATGTAACATTTTAAAAGTTGCAATCAAAGGATGACCCCTCCTCCCACCTCTAGCGTTTTCAAGACAGGGTTTCTATATGTCATCCTGGCTGTCCTAGAACTCTATAGACCAGGCTGGCCTCGAACTCACAGAGATCAGTCTGCTTCTCCCTCCCAATGCTAAGATTAAAGTTACTTCTACCTGGGTTTTTGTTTGTTTGTTTTAATATGAGATAGTCTTGCTAAATTGCCAAGCTGACCTGGAGCACAGTTACCACAATGCCCAATCTATGTATTTCTTTTACCTTGCTATAAATAACTTCTTTACCTATCTCCTGTAAATTGAGAAGAAACAGTAAAGCTAATGAATTTATTGCTCATTAAATTATGTTTGTAATTATGTCAAAGTTAAAAATGATCCAGCACAGTTCTTACTCCTATGATTGTGGGTATGCTTTTCTTGTGTATTTAATAAAGGTAATTTCAATGTAACCACTAATATGAATTTGCTTTTTACTTAGATGGAAACAGTATGAAGCATATGTTCAAGCTTTGGAGGGAAAATACACAGATCTTAATTGTAAGTTTGATCTTCTCAGATAAGAGAGTAGAGTTGTCTTTTGAAAACTTGTTACAGAGTAAATGGGCTTTGTTGAAGCAGATACAGTTTTGTTGTTCAATTATTATTTTTATTATAATTGTTAGTATATTTATTGTTTATTGTTATTCTATTCTAAGTGCTGTGTCCAAACAGAATCTGGAAACTAATGAATGATGTTTGAGAATTGTGGTTGGTTGGTTTGTTTGTTTGTTTCTGACAAATCCCCGGCAACAAGGAAGACATGTGTATTCTCAAAATGAGGTACAAGTAGGATAACGACTTTTTAAAAGAATTACTTATTTATTTTATCTATGACTACATTGTGGTTATCTTCACATAAACAGGAAGAGGACATCCTACCTGACTCTAGGACATAGGTCTTTGAGTACAGATTTTTCAAAATCTGCCAAACAACAGACTTTATGCTTTAAAACAACTGTTAGTCTGGTATTTTGGCTTAATGTACTATTGTGAAGTACAGTAACTACTACAGTTTTCCCAGTCCAGATAACTGGAGCTTCCAGAACTGCACTAATTACTTGGCAGTAGTATTTACAGGTGTGATGTAGAAAAGTCAGGGGTGCTGTTTGTCCCTGTTTGTCGTCAATGGCTTCTCTCTGTATCGATTTTTGAGACAGGGTTGTTGCAGGAGTGTTTTATTTGTTGTTTTGTTTTTTGTTGTTGTTGGTTTTTGTTTTGTTTTTTTGAGACAGGACAGGTTTTCTCTGAATAGCCTTGGCTGGCCTGTCACTCTGTAGACTGGGCTAGCCTTGAACTCAGATCAACTTGCCTCTGCGTCCCGAGTGCTGAGATTAAAGGTGGGCTCCACCATCGACCTGCTGGAGACAGGGTCTCTTACACCATGTAGCAGAAGCTATCCTGGAATTAAGATCTCCTGCCACAGGCTCCTGAGTGCTGTGATATAGACAGGTTACTGCTCTGCCAGGCCAATTAATGTCATTGTTCTATTGAGTCGGTTAGAATGCGTTATTATTGGGGGGGTTATAAATACTAAATGTACTATACATGAGTGTAGGAGTGTGGCTCCCTGTGTTTAGGTGTGACTGATTGAAGTACAGGAGCAGCTCAGTGTGATACATGACACCAATGCCTCCTTGGAGAGCTCTCCTGATCAGGAACAAGTACTCTTGTTTCAAAACAATATGAAAACTTAAAGGCGATGAATTTTTAATTAATCTTTACAGAGATAACTTTATTTTGATTAGTTCAATTTAATCTTGAAATGAGATTTGTAATATTTTGGATTTCTTTCCTTTTACTCAGCAAACGATGTGACTGGCTTAAGGGAATCTGAAGAAAAACTAAAGCAGCAACAGCAGGAGTCTGCACGAAGGGAGAACATTCTTGTCATGCGGCTAGCAACCAAGGAGCAGGAGATGCAAGAGTGCACTGTGAGTGTCTCAGCATTGTAGTCTCTAGTTGCAAAATCCATACTGGTTATTTTTAAATAGTGTTAATAGCAAATATAAGTGCATATTTTTTAAAGGGTACAATGGAGAGTGGGTAGAAATGGACGTTCTTATGTCACAAAAGGGTCTTAGTTAGATGTTTGCTTTCATCTTGATTTCCTAATTTTGACAGAGACTGTATGTCTTTTGTAAGCATTAGGCAGTTTGTGCTACTCGCATCTGAATCTGCAACTGTTGTGTATACAGTGGCACTTTGAATCAGCAGGGCTTTGAGGACGGTGGCACTCCATCACCTTTTGAGTTAGGTTTGTTTTAGGTTTTTGTTTTGTCTTGGGCTGGGCTTTTTTGCCTTTTTTTAAGACCATAACTTTTTCCTGTCATATTTTTATTATTTTTTATTTGTATGAGCATTTGGCCTGCATTTATGACTATACTGCATGTATGCCTGGTGCCTGTGGATGCCAGAAGTGGGTATTGAATCACCTGAAAGAGGAGTTACTGATGGTTGTAAGCCACCTTGTAAGTGCCAGAGCAAGAGCAGCCAGTGCTTTAAGCACTGAGCTGCCTCTCCAGCCCTTGACATATTGTTTATGCCTTTCCCTACATAATACAGCCATTGTTCTTCAATTCAGAGGTGAGGCTTTACAAGCAGCCCTGGGAACAAAACAGGGAAAGGACATGAAAAGTTGGAGTTATCGTGGTTAAGGGCTTAGGGTTTATCCTAGGTATAAGTAACAGCTGCAGAATTTAAAGTTTTGCTTTGTTTTGTGTGTGTCACTATGTAGCTCTGGCTGGCCTGGAAGACTCCTATGTAGACCAGACTGGGCTTGAATTTACAGAGATTGACCTGCCTCTGCCCCCCTGGTGCTGGGATTAAAGATGTGCACCACTCTGCACAGCTACCAGTTGAAAAATTTTCAGCAAGAGGATTCGTGGGGTTGATTAAGTCACTTGTAGCTGGGAAAGATATGTTAAATAGTCTTTTGGGCACAATCAGTAGGACCTGATCAATTAGATCTTGTTGGACAAGGTATTTAAGTAAGTCATAGGAAGGTCTCAAGTTTATATTATGTGACTGTGAAAGAGATCGAATTTAGAAAGAGAAGAGCATAATGTTAGGAAAACAGGAACTGCAAGTATCCCCTCTTCATCCACTTCACCACCAGCACACCAGTTGAGAACCATTAATAGTGTCGAGGTATGCTAGAGAGCTGGTTCAGCTGTTGAGAGTACTTGTTCTTGAAGAGGACCCAGGTTCAGTTGCCAGCATCCAAATGGTTCTTTACAATCTAACTCAGTCCTAAGGGATCCAAACCCTTTTTCTGACCTCTCCTGGCACCAGGAACACAAATGATGCATGTACATAAGTGTAGGCAAAACACTCAACATATAAGAAAATTAAATCTTTTTAGTTTAGTTTTGTTGTTTGAGATTTTCTATATATAGCCCTGGCTGTTCTGAAACTGACCACAGTGGCCTCAGACTCAGAGATCTGCCTGACTCTGCCACCTGAGTCGGAGTACCGGGATTAAAGGTGTGCACACAACTAAGAGACTGTCTTTAGGGTTAAGGGCCTTAGTTCACAATTCCAGTATTTGTAATTTGTATTTGTAATTCTAGCCCTAAGGAGAGCCAGTGGAGTGAGGCAGATGTTGGGGGCTTCCTGGCTATAATCAGCAAGTGACAGGCCAGTGAGATACTTTGCCTCCAAAAGCAAAGTGGATGTTATCTAGGGAGGAAAAATACCAGAGGTTTATACCCAGGCTAACACTCAAGATGGTTCCCTGTCTACACAGAGATAGGTTTACATCTTTAGTAAAATTTTATTTAATTATGAAAGTCAGAGGACAACTTGCAGTAAATCGTCCTCTCACTATGCAGATCTTGAGGACTGAACTCAGGTCAACAGACTTAGCAACAAGTGCCTTTAACCACTGAAAATCTTGCTAGCCATTAAGACTTTTTTATTATTATATTTTGTTTATTTAGTATGGATATTTTATGACCTGCATATGTAAGTCAGAGGACAACTTGTGGGAGTTAGTTCTCTTTCCAACTTGTGGATCCTGGGAATTAAATTCAGTACCGACAGCAGGTACTTTTACTTCCTTAGCCATCTTGCCAGCCCTAAAACTATCTTTCTTCCCCCCCCCCCGTTTTCTTCCCTAGCAAAGGGAGTTTGTTCTGGTTGCACTCGTCTCCTTTTCACGACCAACAGTGCTGACTGTTGGGATCTAGTCTGAGCCAGTGTTGTGAAACTGAAGAAATGAGGAGAGCACAGGAGACACACTGCATGATGTTGTTTTACTCTCCTACGTTAGTAGCTAGCAGTACTTTGAATTAACAAACTTTCTGTTTAAAATTAATTTCTTTTACATTTTTCTATAAGGGGCTGGGCAAGATGGTCTAATGATTAAAGTGCTTGCTTACTGCTTGTGCAGAGGACTGGAGTTCTCTTCCCAGTACATTCAGTTCCCTATATAACTCCAGCCCCAGGGATCTGATGGCCCATGGGAGTACTCAGGCACACGGCCATACTAACATATATAGATACAAAAATTAAGTAAATACTGTTAGAGCAAGCTTGGTGGGCTCATGGCTTTAGTCCTTGCTCTATACAGTATGGGTCTCTGAATCCCATGCAGACCAGGTCTCCATAATTAGACTTTGTCTCAAAAGAAAAACATAGTATCTCTATAAATTATTCTTTTCTATTTGTGTGCAGTGAACTCATAAGTAAATGTAGTCTCAAGTCTATCAGTATACTTGTGCCTTCTACTAAATTTATGGTAAGGTATTTAAACTTTCATTTTATTATCCTTAGGGTAGGGTAGAGTTGACTACATGGCTCAGAAGTCAAAGATGCTGGCTACTAAGCCAAATGTCCTGAGTTCAACCCCCATGACCCACATGGTGGGAGGAAGGGGACTGCACTCGCCCCATAAGCACAAAATAATAACTGTAATTTTTTTAAATTTTCAAAGCAATTGTTAGAGCACCACAAGACTTCATCCAGTGTACTTTGGGTATGAAGGAGATTAGGGACATTTTAATTCATATTTTAGAAGTTACGTTAGAGTGCTAGTAAATGGCACAACTGAAGTTAAAATTGAAAGTTTCATACGTAAGCGGGTTCTGGTACCATGTAAAAAGTTCTACATTAGAAGTCAAGAGGTGGCCGGGCGGTGGTGGCGCACACCTTTAATCCCAGCACTTGGGAGGCAGAGGCAGGTGGATTTCTGAGTTCGAGAGTTCGAGGACAGCCAGGGCTACTCAGAGAAACCCTGTCTCGAAAAAACCAAAGTCAGGAGGCATAAATGCTAGGATTCTACTTATCCTAGCCTTATCTGCTTAGCCTAGATCAGTTATGTACAGCATTGTTGTTTTCTGAGTTAGAACTACTCAGAGAAACTACTTGATGCTATAGAATTTCACTAACATAAAGATACATCACTACTGTTTTAAATTTAGAAGTGGAAATTGTATTAAATTTTAACCTTGCCTGTGGGAGTTTTATGGAGTTTTATGTAGCTTAGGCAGAAAGTAAGCTAGGACCTCACCAGTTCTTCTATAATAAAATTTTAAACTTTGCTTCTTTCTAGCAGTTGTCCTTAAAATAAAAAATTGCTTGTTTTTTGGTTTTGTTTTTGTTTTGAGACTAGGTCTCACTATATAACCCTGACTGGCTCAGAACTCATAGATCATCCCATGTACCACCATGCTCAGTTTGGTTTAAGTTATTTTTACTAATGCATGTGTCTGTGTGGGTTTCTGCTGGAGGATGCCAGAGGTGTTGGCTCCACCCACCCTCAGCTCCAGACCACCACCCCCCAACCCTGATGGAGTCGTAAGCAGTTTTGGGCTGTCCATTGTGGATGCTGAGAGCTGAAACTCTGCAAGAGCAGTTTATGCTCTTACTTATTTATTCACTTATTTCCATTTTATGTGTATTTGCCTGCATGCATGTCTGTGCATGTCTTTGTGAAGGTGTCAGATCTTGGAGTTACAGTTGTGAACTTGGATTTGAACCTCGGTCCTCTGAAAGAACAGTCTGTGCCCTCAAACACTGAACTTTCTCTCCAGACCCCAGTTCTTGCTCTTAACTGCTGAGCATGATGCAGCCTTGGTTTGGTTTGGTTTGGTTTAGTTTGATTTTCAGCAGGGTTTCTCTATAGCCCTGGCTGTCCTGGAACTTGCTCTGTAGATCTGGCTAGCCTTGAACTCAGAGGCCTACCACTGCCTCCCAAGTTCTGGGATTAAAAGTACACGCCACCACTCCCCCTTGTTTTGCTTTGTTTTAATGCTGTTTTGGTTGCACAGTGAAATGTAACCTCATGAACAAACACTTGTTTTTTCATTTGTTCCCTTTATTCCCTTTGTGGTTCTGGGGACCAAAACCTAGGGACTTGTACACATGATGCAAGTGATCCGCTGCCAGGCTATATCCCTAGCTTTTGGTAGCCTTGTTTTGTTAAAACAAGGTTTTGCTTTAGGTTTTCCAGACTGGCCTGGAGCTTAAAATCCTCCCTGTACTTCCTTAGGGCTGTAATTATAGGCATATGCCATCATTCTCAGTTTTGGTACTTTTTCTAGAGTTTGTGTTGTTTGTTGTTGTTGTTTGAAATTGTGTGTGTTTGTAATGGAGGTTGGACTCAAGGGCCTTGTTCCATGTGTGCTGTCTGTTACAGACTTACACCCTTAACCTTAGGGAGACCTAATATCAAAGGGGTACAGACCTAACAAATAGGCCGACTGTCCAGTTAATAAAGGGTATTTCTTAAGAGTTTCTTTTGATTTGATAGTAATTGTTTCTTTTGCTTTGCACAGACTCAAATCCAGTACCTCAAGCAAGTTCAGCAGCCGAGTGTGGCCCAACTGAGATCAACAATGGTAGACCCAGCGATCAACTTGTTTTTCCTAAAAATGAAAGGTGAACTGGAACAGACTAAAGACAAACTGGAACAAGCCCAAAATGAACTGAGTGCCTGGAAGTTTACGCCTGATAGGTAAACAAATCATACTCCCCAGTCAAGACTTCCCTGACAGTCCCACCTCGAGAAAGCTGTGGTGGGACAGCCAAGTACTCGTTTCCACACCAAGACTCAGACTTTTTGAGCCAAAAAAGCCACATTCTTATACTGTCCAGCTTGTAATGGTTAATGTAAAACTTACCAGATGAACCTTGTGTTTCAGCTTCTTTCTCTTCCCCTCCCCCTTGCTTCAGAGGCCTGATGCCGTCGGACTATTCCGAAGAAGAGGCCAACTCCGAAAAATTCCCTTTCTAGGACATGTAGACACTTGAGAAATGTTTCTGTTTGAAGAAAATAGAGGGGAAAGCAGAAGTCTTAAGTCTGTGGCACACTGTGTCTTCAGACATTTTGGAGGATTGAAAACCTAGAGGTTTTAAATCATGAATTGAACATGTAAAATTCCAGTAAAATGTAAAAATGGAATATGCATCGCTCTTAACCATGAGCATAGTGACTTAGAGACACTGTACATCAGTTATGCCAATAAGACTGTGGACTTCATGATTGTTGAACTACTGGGTCAAAACTCAAATGAGGTGAATTTTGCCTTTAAAGGATTTACTTGGCTAAGAACCAACTTCTAATAGCCGTGAGAGAATCACGTCATAGCCACCAGTACAAGTAGTGCATATATTTATCCATTTAGTGCTGAGCTCTATATTACATAATGGAGCCTTACATCTATGTGGTTTTTATCAATGGTTTGTTTTTTGAACGGTTGTGGAAACTGTAGCTAACCTTAACCGAGGACTGTACAAACAGAAGGTGTGGTCTCATCTTCAGGTTTAAAACTGTTTGAAGCATTATAAGCATTCATTTCACAACTAGATTGTATATGGTATCTGGCTGTGATGAGACCCCCGTTATTCAGTAAACCCTCATCTCATTCAGCAGGCACATGTTAAACAGCATTGTCGTTGGTGTTAAATGGGGGAATGTGTTCCTTCATTGTATTTGGGGCCTTTTGTATCAAATTCCTGATATTAAATTAAATGTGCCTTAAAATAGTTGGGTTTTTTTTTTTTTTTAATTCAAGGAATACTCTGATAATTTTGTTGTACTCAATATTTTCCTTTGGGGGGCTATGGAGAGCAGATCAACACTTTGGAAAAATTATTCTGTGCTCTTCAAAGTGAAGGAAAAGGCTGTCTCGCTTAAAAGACTATTCCAGATGGTATAAAGGACAAGGAGACTTGGCATTTGGCCCCAGGATATTGCAGTAGAACATATTGTGGGACAGTCTCACAAGGTACCTGCCAGAAGATTGGGGAAATAATGTGTTGGAACTCTGGGCTGGCGCAAGTGAGATGTTCTGTGAATTGAAAAAGGTATAGTGGTCATTTCTAGCAAACTCATTTGCTCATTTAGATAAATGAGGCATTATATTCTTCATGCTTCCATCCAATCCTGGAGGTGAATTTTTTTCGTCTATAAGTCACCAGTTTGAATTTTCCCTTGGTGATAATGGAGTCTGAGATGATTAGAAGATAAATGTTCCAGCATGCCCCAACGTTTAAGTGCAGTTTTAACAAGGGTGACTTAAGTTCTCTCTTACTCGTTCCAATCAATTGTAAGTATCTTGTCTGTTTGTGCTTTAGTGAACTGATTGTGGGCAGGGGTGGGTTGGAGGAGTGATCTCAATGACTTTTCAGGAACAAGTCTGCTTCTAAAATTGTCACTGGGGGTTTGGAGGGTAAGTAACCAATCTGTTTAAAAGTAGTTTATTGTGACAAAACTGAATCTTTTGTTGTATTTATTTTATGCATTTTCAGATTCGTGGTTGAAATGGCCCTGAATATAGTTTTAGTAGGTTGAATAGAAATTCGTAAAATGTATTGCTGATATGTACTCAGATTTAACCAGTCTTCCTCTGCTACTTGAATACAGTAACTTTGAGGCCTTTGGGCCTGCTTTCTTGTTAATTGTTAATCTTCTCTCTTAATAAGACAATACATGTTCGTGTATACAAACGAAATGCTAGAGAAAGGTGGGAGATGGAAAGTGTCACTCCTGGACCTGATGTCAAACTGCCCCATTCTACTCCACAGGACCAGTACCACTGTTAAATCTTGGGTATCATCAGGATAATTTGTGGCTATTGCAATGGTTTCATGTATATTGGTTTTAAAGAAATGTAACCGTATCGTACATACACATGCTTCAAGGCTTTTTTTTCTTCATCTTTTAGGTATTTTTTTAGCATATCTAGATTACTACCTTTTAAATGGTTACTTAGTATTTCTTTTTATTAATCTCATTTTAACAACCCATCAATGAGGTTTCATTATATAAAACTAAACCATATGGTACAATGAATCAAGTACTAAAAATACATTTTTAATTTGAAAATAAGTAGTGCTTAATTAATAATCAGTGTGGAATGATTCCAATGATTGGGTTTTAAGGTTTCTTATATGTATATGGCATTCCCTCCCTTTGCTGCAGCTCTAATTTTGAGGGATAAAGATCTTTTTAGCTGGATGTGGTGGCTCATGCCTTTAATCCCAGCAGTGGTGAGGCTGATGCAGTAGGAGAGGGAGTTTAGGAGTACATTCATAGACTTGTGTCTCAAAAAGTAAACAGAAGAACTAAGAGATGGACTGTGAATCCCTCCATAATATTGTCTTCTCCGCACTATTTCATTTCACAACACACTTGTTTTAGAGTGTTTAGGAATATACTGGTAATTTTCAACTTGCACTTAGTCATTTAGGCAATTGTATGTACAACTCTACAAAGTAACCTGGCTTCCTTCCCTTGATAATTAAAGTCGTATCCTGATGCCCCTTGGTTTTTAGAGTCCTTACTATTTATTGCCTGTTACTCTGTGATTATTTGGTTTTAAGAGTCACCTTAGCACTTAGGAGGCAAAGGCAGGCAGAGCTCTGGGAGTTCAGTGTCAGCCAGGACTTCCCAGTGAGACTCTTACAGATCAGAAGGAACCAGAGGGCTGGCCTAGTGGTTAAGGACATTGGCTGCTCTTCCAGAGGTCTGTACTTACATAGCAACTTATAGCCATCTACAACTCCAGTCCAAGAAAACTAATATGCTTCCCTCCAGCACCAGGCGTCAATGTGTTGCATACACTTACATGCAAGCAAAATACCCACACACGTGAAAAGAGAACAGAAATATTTTTAAAATGCGAAGGCATTGGATTTATGTATATATGAGTGATTCGTCTACGTGTTTTCCTCTGCACCATGTGCATATGGGGGCCAGAAGAGGGTGTCAGATCCGTCGGGCGGTGGTGGCGCACGCCTTTAATCACAGCACTTGGGAGGCAGAGACAGACAGGCAGGCGGATTTCTGAGTTCGAGGACAGCCTGGTCTACAGAGTGAATTCCAGGACAGCCAGGGCTTCACAGAGAAACCCTGTCAGATCCTTTGGAATTGGAGTTATGGAAGGTTGGAAGCCACTATGTATGTGATGGCGATCAGACCTGGGTCCTCTGGAAAAGTAGCCAGTGTTCTTAACTGTTGACCTAATTTTCCAGCCCCTATTTTTAAAAAAAGTTTTTTTTTTTTTTTAAATGAAAGGTATAACCTCCACTGTCCATTTAAAAAGAGTTACTCATAGTTAAGCTCTCTCTCTTTCTACTTATTTTGTGGTGCTGAGGCTTGAACGTAGGGCTTTGACCATGCTAGATGAGCACTTTACAACAACAGCTGTAGCCTTTTCTTTGGTGAAGAGTACTAAGGATTGAACCTATGGCCTCACTTGCTAAATAAACTCAGAGTACCCTTCTCAGCCTCCTCACCCTTTTATGTGTGGAGTGTTTATGTGTGCTGTTATAAACCACAACTATTGATTTTATACAACATAGTTGCTAACATAAAAATTAAAGCAGTTTCAAGTAAGAGTAAATTTAGAGCTAAATCTTGAGACAGGGTTTCTCTGTGTGACCAATGCTGGCCTAGAATTAACTTATGCTAGGACTACATCAGCCTACTAAGCATTCAACCACATTAGTTAAGCTATGTTACACATTTTTAAATAAAATACTTTAAAATTTTTGGTTTTCCATGGGGTCAAGTCAAGTGACCAATTAATGTATTTTACACTTGTTTTTAAATCTTTATTAATTCACAGAAAAGTAGAATTTTCTGGCTGGAAAATCTGTTGTATATGATTCTGAGAAACAGTTGGCCATGTGTGGTGGCACATAACTTTAATCCAATACTTGAGTGTAAGGACAGTCAGTTCTAAGTCAGCCAGGCATGCATAGTGAGATTCTCGCTCCCCCCACCCCCTTTTTTTGTTTTTGAGACAAGGTTTCTTTGTGTAGTCCTGGCTGTCCTGGAACTCATTCTGTAGACCAGGCTGGCCTCAAACTCACAAATCCTCTTATCTCTGCTGGGATTAAAGGCAAACACCGTGTTGGGCCAGACTCTATCTCAAAAAAGAAAAAAAGAAATGATGTTATTGGAATATGGGCAGACAACTAGAAGGAAGGAGCTCCGGTGTCTTTGACAGTGGTGTCCATGTCTTGTTTCCTTGTTAGTTTCTAACCACTTGTTTAGTGGAACTAAATTCTGAGGAGATTGATAGGAAATGGGAGTAGGGAGGATGTGGAACTACAGTGACTGAAGGGAATGGTTAAAAAAGTAAAACTTGCATGCACTCAGGGCTTCGTGACTCCTTTGAACATTAGTAACCTGGTTTTTGATGTTCCAAAATATCTGTAAGGAAATTTTAATTACATTTCTTGTTGTTATTGAACTGTATTATATAACATATGCTATAAGTTAAGGAATCCTACATTACCTGTAAACGAATGTCTACAAAGTACTACTATTTTTAGGGTTCTGGTGTTTTCTAGGATCAGATGAAAATCTGTGTATCTGCAAGTCCCGCTATATATGGGAAAAACACTACAGTACCAAAGTGTTCTTAACACAATTCGAAGAACGTTAATTTGTTCCTATGCAAGTCTCAAAGTTAGTATCTCAATTACATACTTAAGTCAAATACCTTTAAAGTTATTTCTGCTATTATTGCTAAGGCTGAAAGCAGTGAGATTTTATTGTCTTGTTACTTGTAGTTTTGATTACCCTTTCTGTTGTTGTAGGAGTTGAATAGTCAAGGCATTATTGTTGAAAATTAAACTGTTCTATGGCACTCATAATCTGGCAGGTAATTCAAAGTTTGGAAAATAACCCAAATCTTTGTGACTTGGCATTATACAATTTGGGAAGTCGTTTAAAAGATACATTCTTGTCTAGAAGATGTATGTGCCAGAGAACTACCTCTAGTAAAAGGAATCCATTATGCGTATTTCCTAGTAAGAATATATTCTCATCCTTTTATAGGTATCTTATAGGTGATGAAGGGGCATGCATTTGTAATTGATACTACACAAACTCCCCCGCCACACACACACACACACACACACACACACACACACACACACACACACCCTGGTTTTTTGAGACAGGGTTTCTCTGTGTAGCCCTGGCTGTCCTGGAACTCATTCTGTAGACCAGGCTGGCCTCTACCTCCCAAGTGCTGGGATTAAAGGCATGTGCCACCACTGCCCGGCACTACACAAACTTTTAAAAGAACCTTTCTATTTGAATTAGTGCCTTGGTGTTACATTAACAGTTAAATCCAAGATACATGTTAAATGGCCTGCTTATACTTGAAATGATAATTTAGGATGAAAACCTTGATTCAGTAGAAACAAAAAGTGGCTATTTGGCACTTTTGTTTAAGGTTTATTTTTGCTGCTCTATTGGTAAAATACCGAAGTGCAGAAGATGGACATGTTCCAGAAAAGAAGATGGTAATTACAGGGTGGCATCTGCTGAGACGTAGTTATGTTCTGTACGTGTTAATCTCCTGTAATAATTGTGAGCAAAGGCTAAGAGAGCTTTGTTTTCATTTTGTGATGATTGGCTCTTTCCTTTGCAGCCAAACAGGCAAAAAGTTAATGGCGAAGTGTCGAATGCTTATCCAGGAGAACCAAGAGCTTGGAAGGCAGCTGTCCCAGGGCCGTATTGCACAGCTTGAAGCAGAGTTGGCTTTACAGAAGAAATATAGTGAGGAGCTTAAAAGCAGTCAGGATGGTAAGGGGGTTTGTTGTTTACATTTAGTTTTAACTGTACCGGCTTATGGCTACCGGCCTTGTGGTAGACGAGATCTGTGCATGCTCTTAGATGATGGCGACCTAAGATTGTGCGTGCGACCCTACAACTGAGAAAAGAGTGTTCCCCGAGGTACTAATAGCATGCTGGGAAATTTCTCTTAAGTTTTTGTTTGTAAGGTGTTTTGTTTAAGGTGTAAAAATTGATAATCAGTGCATGAGTATCATTAACAATTTCTCTTAAGTATAAATCTTGAAAACTTGTTAATTTCTGTGGTTAAAAAGTAACATAATTATACTTCCTTAATGTGCTCCTCAGTGAAAGGGGAATTTAGTATTTAAATTTGCTGAGACAAAATAAATGTGCTTGTTACCATAGTCCTTTTTTGTCCAAGTGTAGCTGCATTTTTTTTCTTGTTTTGTGAAGTAGATTATAGTAAAAAATGGAGCTACACTGTGAAGATACAAACTGAGAACCAGTGTAGTTGATTATTGGTAAAGAAAGCCAATAGACAATATTGTCATTCTTAGCTTGTACTATGTGTAAACATGCTAAGTGGGGAGATGTTATGTAGCACTTGTTGTTAAAAAAAAAATAGCTTAAGTAGATTTGTATATTTTAGCAATCCCCAGGTATTTCTTATATGATGGTGTTCTTGTATGTGGAGTGGACTTTGATTAATACACATACCTCTTTGGGGGGTTAGAGGGCTGGAGATGCTGGAGATTTAATTTAAGGTCCTGGCTAAGTGTTAAGAAAAGGGACACAGGTAAGAATTTACAGGTTGTTGTCAATTGTATGAGGCAGGATGGTTGGAATCAATTTTAGCTTGATTTCTTTAGTATAGTGTTTAAAACATCCAGCCACCCTCCACACGTTTCATTCTTGAATGGTGATTAAAATTCCAAGTAAATTCTTTTAAGAATGCTATTCCAGTTTTAAAATACTATTTACTTGGTAAACATTTATCGACTACTCACCTTTGTCCCTAGCATGTAATATTTAAGGGGACGGGAGAAGTGATTCAGTGGGTATAGTGCTTGACATGCAAATAAGAGGACCCCAGTTTGGATTCTGGCACTGACATAGAAAGCCAGGAATGGAGCTACATGTCTGTTACTCCGGTGCTTAGGGCGTGGAAGGTGAATTTTGGGGCCTTGGCGGTCAACTAGTCTAGCCAAAGGGTAGGGTCCAGGTTCAGTGAGAGGTAAAAAGCTGTACAAAAGAGACATCTGGTGTTGACATCTGGCCTTTCATGCACACACATGCACAGGTGAGTGCATGTGTGCACATATAACACAGAGATGTTTTAAAATATGTGAACATGTTAAAGTAAGTTTGGCTCTCCTTTGCACAGAACTGAATGATTTCATCATTCAACTTGATGAAGAAGTGGAGGGTATGCAGAGCACCATTCTAGTTCTTCAGCAACAGTTGAAGGAAACACGACAGCAGTTGGCACAGTACCAGCAGCAGCAGTCTCAAGCTTCGGCTCCAGGTACCAGCAGGACTACATCTTCTGAACCTGTAGATCAGGTAGAAGCCACAAGCAAAGACTGCAGTCGTCTGGCAAATGGACCAAGTAATGGCAGCTCCTCCCGCCAGAGGACGTCTGGGTCTGGATTTCACAGGGAGGGGAGCACACCTGAGGATGACTTTCCTTCTTCTTCAGGGAATGGTAATAAGGCCTCCAACAGCTCAGAGGAGAGAACTGGCAGAGGAGGTAGTAGTTACATAAACCCACTCAGTGCGGGGTATGAAAGTGTAGACTCTCCCACGGGCAGTGAAAACTCTCTCACACATCACTCAAATGACACAGACTCCAGTCATGACCCTCAAGAGGAGAAAGCAGTGAGTGGGAAAGGTAATCGAACTGTGGGTTCCCGCCATGTTCAGAATGGCTTGGACTCAAATGTAAATGTACAGGGTTCGGTTTTGTAATATTTTTCCAGCAAATTTTTATACAGTGTCATTTAATTGGGGAGAGGATACTGTCAAAAAATTAATGCATACTTTTGTCACAATTTACCTTTTTGTGGGTGTGTTTTTGTTTTGTTTGGTTCCTTTTTTTTTTTTTTTTTATTGCTTCAATACCTCTGCCACTTTGAAAATGTAACAGTTAATTACTTTGAACGTTGCTAAAAGGACATTTTGTGTAGGGTCAGGTTATTTTTATATGAGTTAATGTGAAGTTGTAAAGGGAATCTATAGCAATGATGTCTGTATAAATCTGTGTCTATCTGGAACCTGTGCTGTCAGGGCACTCTTCCTCACGCTGTTGTTACTCACGCACCATTCAGACTTGTTAGAGTAGATGTGGGTTTAGGACTGCCGAGTTTGCCCAGTACAGTAGTTTTTATCACTTAAAAGTTGGACTTGGAGTCCTATAGTAGTTTCAGCGTTAGATAAAGTTTTTCCACCATACATCTGTGCATTCATCTTTAGGTGACTGAATGTTTAAGAAATCTGTGTGCATAGTTACTAAGTTTTTATGAACTGTTGTGTCCCGTTAATGCATATTGCCCTGTGACTCTAGTATATCTCACCTGTACTGACCAAACCTAAATAAAAATTTTTATTATGACTCCTGTTTGTTTTTCCCTTTTGTCTTGGGTGTGTTTAGTGATTGTCCTTTGTTTTTATTGAATGGCTGAATTCCTACTTACCCTGTAACATATACAAAGGTCAGATTAAAACAGTCTATGCATTAAATCTGACTATGCACCTAATTTTAATTTGCACTTTTCTTTGCAGAATGAAGGGAGTTTGACTACAGTTCAAGGGGTTTGGTTTTTTTTTTTCCCTTGACATAAAGATCTTATTTTTAAAAAGTAATTAATCTTTAGGTTTTAATTGAAGAGCAATTTGTTCTTGAGACCTGATTTCTATCCTTATTCAGAGATGTCTGCTTTAAAGCACTGGCCAAGTACAGCTTTTTCCTGAACAGCATCCTTGCATGTACTGTACAGAGGTCTATGGATGTGGACATGGGAAGCAAGTACCATGTCCATAACCGCTGTGCCATCTCTTCAGTCACCACACTCCCTTTTTGCCCACCTTCTCTCCTGCTTCTCCCTACCCATGCATCTGCCAGATTTATATCCTTAGTTTGCCATCATTCTTTTCATAAAATGTGGCAAAGATCCCTGGAACGCTCCAATACTTTTGTAACACTTAGAGGACTATAAGCTCCCTTGGCAACATCCACTCTTAAGCTGTCAGGTCACCCAACCATGATTCTGAGCTCAGCCCTTAGTGTTATCCTGCCTCCCTTCATGCTTTTGAATAATAAGAAGAAAAGAAACATAAAAATTCTGAGCTGGGGAGGATAGTCTTTGAGGTTGCTATGCCAAATATTTGGAGATTAGAGCCAGAAATGATGAATGTGATGGCTGCAAATTATAAAAGTTTTTAATTATATAGTAAAGATGGCAGGCTAAGGCAACAAGCTTCGTCCTTGTGAGCAATCTGAGGATAGGGGTGTGGCTCAGTGGTAGAATTACTTAGCATGGTCACAGCCCAGGTTATCCAAAAGAAGAATGTAAACAAAAAAGTTTATGGACAAAAGGAATCTAAAGCAGCATTAAACTGGTCGGTGGCGCACGCCTTTAATCCCAGCACTTGAGAGGCAGAGGCAGGTGGATCTCTGAGTTCGAGGCCAGTTTGGTCTACAGAGTGAGTTCCAGGACAGCCAGGGCTACACAGAAACCCTGTCTTGAAAAAGCAAAACAAAACAAACAAAAAAGCAGCATTAAGTCTAGCATTAGAAGATGGGCTGGTTTTCGTATCCTCAGTTCAGTTAGTGAACAGTTGGTTGTGGTGGTAGCTATTTGGTGTTGTCTAATTGAAACACTTTGAGAGGGTGACCCAATATTGAGAAATCAAGGCCAACCTGAAGCTACTATCTCAGTGTGAATGCTACTATTGGGAAGACGAATGTGAGCATGTGTAAAATGTTTATTATAAAGACACTTCAACAGATGAGCTTGTCCTTTCAACTGTGTTTAATACGGCCTTTTGTAAAAACAATATTCATGAAACAACATTTTTCTGACAGTTGGACTCTAACTAATGAAATAAACCCAGAATGATTGCAAGACCCCTTCAGGACAAATCTGTAAGTCTGCACTACTAAATTTTCTTTCTTCCCTCCCCACCCCCCCAGCCTAATAGCATATGAATCTAGATCTAGTTGTTACTTAAGAAACTAGTCTAGGGGCTGGCAAGATGGCTCAGCAATGAGGAGCACTTACTGCTATTCCAGAAAACTTGGGTTCCATTCTTGGCTTGCATAAGGCAGTTCACCTGTGACTTCCAATTCTAGGAGATCCAAAGCCCTCTCTGGCCTCCACAGGCCCCTGCACACATGTGGTGCACACAAATATTTAAGAAAAGAAAACTGGGTATGGTGATACACATCTTTAATCCCAACACTTGGGAAGAAGAGGCAGGGGAATTTCTATAATTTAGAAGTCAGTTTGGTCTACATAGTTGCAGACCAGCCAGAATTACATAGTGAGTCCCTGTCTTAAACACAAAACAGCTAAGCAGTGGTGGTGCACACCTTTAATCCCAGTACTTGATAGGCTGAGACCAGTAGATCTCTGAGTATAAGGCTAGCCTGGTCTACAGAGCAAGTTCTAGGACAGCCTAGGCTACACGAAGAAACTATCTTGAAAAAGCAAAATAACAAAAATATTCTAGCTCGTTACTTCCTGTATATGTGACCAGTAGCAGCTTCCTTCTTCCATGTTTCCTCTGCCTGTTGCCATCATGGACTGTATCCCTTTGGAACTGTAAACCAAAATAATAAATGAAAAAGGAAAAGTAGAAACTATTCTCTTATCCTTCTCTCCATTATCTTTGGCTTGTGTCTGGCACATACATCTCTCAGAAGACCACCATAAGAAACTAAATTGAAGACTTCTCGCTGCTGCTGTTGGTCATTCAACAAAAGCAGTTGGCACTGCTTACTCCGGGTAGAGCCTCCAGGAAGGAGACAAGTGAGCACACACCTTGTCCCTAGAAGAAAGTATTCTGCTCATTTTTTCATGCATGTTTATGTGTGGAGGCCTGAGATCGGTGTCAGAGATCTTCCTCAAGAGTACTTATTGTTCTTCCAGAGAACCAGAGTTCAGTTCCTGGAACTTACAGGGCAGCTGACAACCTGTTCTAATTGCAGTCCCAGAAGATGCAACAACCTCTTTTAGCTTACTCGGGCACTAGTCTTTTTCTTTTGAGGCATAGTTGATCAGTAAGCCAACAGCTAAGCAATACAGCCAATCTAACTAGCCAGCTTCTTCCAGTCAATGGATCCCTTGTCTCTGCCATGAGACTAGAATTACAGGTGGACTTTCACATCCACCCAACATTTACATGCAGTCTCTCTCAGAATCCAAACTCTGGTCCTCTTATTAGCACAAATGCTTTAGTCAGTGAGCAAACTCCATAGAGCAAACCAAGGCACATGTAGCCAGTCTACCCTTGAGCTCCTTATCCTCCTCTGTCAGTTTTCAAAATATTCAGCTTCTAGGCCCCTATCACCACCCTTGGCCCGTATGCATGTATTCATTCATATGCACAGAATATATGGAATATATTTGTGTTCATAAGCTTTGCTACATAAACTGTGCTAGGCATATATGATAAAACAGTATCAGAAGGGATCAAGTGTACTTTGTATAACAGAGAGAACTGAAAACTAAGAATTATATGGTTAAGTACAAAGATAAGATTAGGCGTAATAAGAGCCGAGGAAAGGATTTAGGAAGGTTTCCTGGAGGAATAAAGCCGAAGTGGAGTTCCAGAGATGTCTAGCTTAGTGAACAGAAGGTCACACCACTCACTGAGACTTTCTTCAGCCAGAAGAAAGAGCTGAAGAGGTAAATATGAGTTTGGGTTAGATGCGATAAATTGCTAATTTTATAGAAAGTTTAAATAGAGAGGGCCAGTCTGCTCACAGGCAACAAAGTTAGGAGGATTCCAGAGCTGTCAGCATAATGGTGGTAACTGAAGTGATGGGGTGAACATGCTGTTTCCCAGTGAGCTGCTCTTGGGTGAGGGGCAGTCAGAGTAAGGCTACAAAGGGAACTAAAGAGTGGCCAGAGTAGTGGGCAGACAGAGAGCTAGGGAGGTGACAGAGTGGTGAAGAGCACTTACTGCTCCTGCAGAGAACTGGGTTTAGTACCTAGCACCCATGTGGTAGCTCACAACTGTCTGCAATTCCAGTTCCGGGGGATCCAGCATCCTCTTCTTGCCTCTGCAGACACTAGGCTCACATGCAAGTGCATATACATGCATGCGAACAAAAACACATAAAAAGAAGTGACTAAAGAAGGAAGCAATGTAATAAACATGTGGCTTAGGGGTCAAGAGCACTTACTGTTCTTCCAGGGAACCAGAGTTCATTTCCTAGGACTTACAGGGCAACTCGTTCTAACTCCAGTCCCAGAAGATCCAACAATCTCTTCTAGCCTACCCTGGCATGGCTTGGACACATAGTACACAGACATACATGCAGACAAAACATCCATATGCATAGAATAATACATCGTTCTAAAACGTAAGAAACAAGAAACCATGGGAAGTCCCTTGGACCCATGAGAAAACAGGGAACACAATCCAGAATTTAGCCTCATCTCTAGAGCCTACTTATTCATCTTACTTGATTCATCCGCCTCTCTCAACATCTTAATTTTTCAGTTTGCTTTACATTTCAGGAGGCTATCCCAGTTTGATGAGTTGTTGCTTGGCTTGTTTATTTTTCTTTCTCATAACCTGTGGCGCTGTTCTCTTACTTCACTGTCCACAGTCCCCACGGACAGCAAGACTTGCCTAGAAAGCCTTTCCTTCCACCACAGGATTCTGCTTTCCTAAACATTCTCTATGGGCCAGCAAGCTGCAGAGGCAAAGCAGAATGACTCTGGCTATGGGTGAACAATAAGTCTGAAAGGATTGGACAGCAGAGATCCTATGCCCTAAGGATCTCTGCTACTACCCTTGGACCGTTTACACCCGACCCCACCTAAGACACCCAGACAGTCTGCACACCACACCGCTCTACGACTCCCCTAGGCTGTCTACCTCCAACCCAACATCCCTGGATCCTCCACACCCCACTCTAGCCCGACACGCCTAGGTTGCTTAGATACCACCCATCCCATACCAAACCCGAGTCTTCATCTCACCCAATTCCGAGACTTAGACCCGCCCAGCGTCCTGCGCAGGCGTGAGGAGGCGTGGCGTGGAGGCCATAGCCCCGCCCCCCAGCACGGCCTGTCAGGCTGGAGGAAGTTTTACCTCAGTCGCAGACAGCGCAAGGCTAAGAGCTAACAGATAGCGGACCAACACGATGAGTGCAGGCTCAGACCCCGTGGTCATCGTCTCAGCGGCGCGGACCGCCATAGGTGAGTGTCCCGCGCGGTCACTTCGGCCTGCGACCCACCTCCCCGACGGGTGCGCGGAGACCCGGGCGCTCGACGGGGAGGGGGAGACGGGCCGGCCACGGACTCCACAGCCCGGTACCCCGCGCCTCGCCCGCGGCCCCGCCCCTCGTGCTGTGATTGGTTCCTCACAGTAGAGCCACCGCTCTGCCAAGCTCACCTATTGGCTGACGTTGGGACGCGCTCTCTCTGCTGATTGCTGATTGGTCCGCTCGGCGGTGCACCATTGATCACGCTGTGGCGGCGGGGGCCCGGAGCCTGAGCTGGTCCTCCAGGCAGGCTTTAGCCTTGGCATTGTCATGGCAGTCCCCATCGCCTTTGCCCGCCTCAGCTCCAGCCGTTTTTGTTTAGGAAGCATCTGTCCCCCTCCGTGGTTCTCAGTCTGCTCTTGGTTCAGACGCCTTCCCCCCGTCCCCATTCTGTTATAGGCTCCTTCAATGGTGCCCTGTCCACCGTGCCTGTCCACGACCTGGGGACAACTGTCATCAAAGAAGTCCTGCAGAGGGCCAAGGTGGCTCCAGAAGAGGTGTCCGAGGTCATATTTGGACACGTTTTGACCGCAGGTAAGTCCTCAGTAGCCCAGGACAGGTCTGGTTCATTAGAAACAAAAGCACTGATTTGCACATACATGTCACCACCACCACCGCACATTGCTTTGTTTGGAGTTCCCTCTTCTAGGATTCTTTCTGTCCCTCCTCCTTCCGAAAGCTGAAGTCACAGCTCCTTTACAAGCTTTTCCCCTGAGTGATCTTAGACCACTGGTCTGTACCACCTTTGCACTGTTAGAAGTAGGGCCAGCCCGATGCACAGGAAAGTATGCACAGTCCTCCACAGACCCCTAAAATGTCACAGTCAAGAAAAGTGTGTGGGCCTGGTACTGTGCCAGAGCTGCAAGTGAGGCTGCAGCAGAACAGCTGTACCCTTGTGCACTTGTCATGAGATAGGCTGTTCCTCACTCCTGGGGACTCTCTGCAGGAAGACAGGAGAGTCTAAGAATGCTTCATCGTACCTCTGATTCCTGCTGGGTTTGTAGACCAGTGACTACTGACCATTCGTGTTGATGATTGATTCGGGGCCTGGGTGTGCAGCTCAGTGGTGAAGTGTGTGGCTAGCATGCCTGTAGTTATGAGTTCACCCTCCTGCCCTGCCCTGTGCTTGCTCAGCACACACTTGAGTCAACTGTAGAGAAAATTGTTAATATTCAGTACCAACTAATACTCTTACTCTGCCAGAGACCATTTGTATGTGTGCCTGTTGAATATTCATATATGAAATATTTGGTGCTAGAATTGTTTTGATATCAGATGCCCCACCACCTAGAGTTTGCAACATCTGTATATAGGACGTATTATTGTTACAGAACTTGGTTTCACAATCTTTTTTTTTTTTTTAATTTTTTTTTTTTTTTAAGATTTATTTACTTATTATATATGAATATACTGTAGCTGTTTTTAGACACACCAGAAGAGGGAGGGCATCAAATCTCATTGCGGATGGTTGTGAGCCACCATGTGGTTGCTGGGATTTGAACTCAGGACCTCTGGAAGTGCAGTCAGTGCTCTTAACCACTGAGCCATCTCTCCAGCCCCAGGTTTCACAATCTTTAATCACAAGAAACCAGATTCAGCCAGTTGTCCTTCATAAGCTAGGTGGAATAGCAAAATGGATAGTACATAGCAGAAAAGGGAGATTAATTTGGTTAAATTGGGAGGAGATCCAGGGTCATGTCCATCTTCACGCTCCAGAAGTGAGATTCAACTTTAAATAGGCGGCTGGAGATTTGCACATCTAAACACATTGGTCTTGTTATGGCCCCACCTCCCACCCTTGACCCATTGTCTGGGTCTCTAAGCAAGGTGGTCTGGCAAGTCATCAGAGCATGTGAGACCTTTTTTCCTGGGAGGAAAGATCCCCTTTGCCTCGTACTGGGCTTTACCTTCTTTCTTCTCCCAGCATGAGATTCCTAGGGAACTTCCAGTGTTTGGGGAGTTCATTGTTTCAGTAGTCTATAGATCGAGGAACTCAAGTGTCTCTAAGAAATAGCTTCTTTATCTCTTAGAGATTAGAGATCGATTAGCTGTTAAGGGCACTTACTGTTCTCTTAGAGATTAGAGATTGCTCAGCCGTTAAGGGCACTTACTGTTCTTGTAAAGGGCCCAGGTTTGTTTCCTAGCACCCTCTTGGATTCTTACAGTCTTTCTCCGCTGTTCCAGGGAATCCAGCAGCCCTCTTCTGGCCTTCACAAGTATCAGGCACCCTCCAACAAACAAACATTCATGAAAAACATTCATGCACATAGTATATCACCAGGTTGTGGTAGTGCACACCTTTAATCCCAGCACCTAGGAAGCAGAGGCAGGTGGATCTCAGTGAGCTCAAGGTCAGCCTGATCTATACAGCCAGTTCCTGGACAGCCAGAGCTACATGGGGGAACCCTGTCTTGAGAGGGGATTTGTGTGTGTGTGTGTGTGTGTGTGTATGTGTGTGTGTGTGTGTGTGTGTTTATGGTATGTATGGTCTTTATCTTCATCTCTGCAAGGATGGCTATGTCCTGTCCTGGCTGGAGCCCAGTTCTGAGTAGAAGATTTCATCATCGTCATTTATAGACCATTTGCTATACTCATATATATAAAACCTAATATAACATTCAGGAATATATGTTTATGTATACCTTATATACAGAGCCGGAATGTTATATGAAAAATGTTTATGATTTTGTGCATGAAAAAGATTTTGTGTGTCCCATGTAAACAGGGACACGTTTGGTCTTTCACACTGACCAAACTATTATGAGTCAAGCTGCCTCTTGACTTTAGCTGGACAGTGTCGAGTCGTGCAGCGGCATCTCAGCATTCAGAAGTTTTACGTTGTCTGGGTTGGTGGTCTATAAATGTAACCTCAGTGCGCTGAGGCCTGCAGTTGAGGATCAGGAGATTAAGGCTGAGCTCTGAGCTTTCTTAGAGGGAAAGACAGGACAGGCTGGGGATATGGCCAAACAGTTGCCTAATATGCTCAAAGCTATTAAAACACGGAAACAATGACAAGTTTCACACGTGGGAGCTTCTGAGATTTAAAAAATACAGGTGTTTGACATGTACTTTTAAAGTTTTGGGTTTGTAGTTCACCTTTCAATTTTTTTGCTTGTTTTTGTTTTGTTTTGGAAACAGGGTTTTTCTGTGTGTCCAAGAACTCACTCTGTAGACCAGACAATCCTCGAACTCAGAGATCTGCCTGTTTCTTCTGCCTCCCAAGTGCTGGGATTAAAGATGTGTACCACCAACATCTGGCTTATTTAAAAATATATATTTTTATGTATATGGGTATTTTGTCTACATGTATATCTAAACACTGGGTGTCTGCCTGGTGGCCAAGGAGGCCAGAAGAAGACATTGAATCCCCAGACCATAGTTACAGACAATTGTAAGCCACTGTGTAGGTGCTTGGATTCAAACCAGGGTTCTCTGAACGAGTAGCAAGAGGTCTTAACCACTGAACAGTCTCTCCAGCCATTTTTTTTAGTTTAAACACACACAAATATCAGATCCCCTGGAGGTAGGATTGTAGGCAGTTGTGAGTTGCCTGATGTGGGTGCTGGAAATCAAACTCAGTGCCTTTACAAGAGCAATACATGCTTTTGACGACTGAACCAGCATCTCTCCATCTAGAACTCTATGTTAGAACTGAGGGATAAATACCATCTCTGTCAGGTCTCTGTCGTGGGGCTCATAGTCTGCTAAATTATCAGTACCAAATTGCAATACTCATTTCTGAACCCTAAGTACCTTGAGGATGGTGTGTGTGTGTGTGTGTGTGTGTGTGTGTGTGTGTGTGTGTAGTTATTTGCTAAATATTTGCCATTTGTTGTTTAAAGAATAAGTACGTTATATAGTAATATCTTTACTGAATAGTATCTTATTAGTTTAATTTTTAGTTTCTGAGACATTGAAAGGCTGCCTTTCAACATATGTAATCCCTGAAGAAAACCTGTTACCTTTAGCTCCTGAGTCATTGGATTACAGGCAGGAGCCACTACTCTCAGCCAGAAAATTGTCTGATGCTCTGGCCTGTCTTAAATTCAGATCCACCTATTGCTTCCTCATGAGGGCAAGGATTAAAGAGATAAATAATTTAATGTGTTTCTCACTTGTAAACAAACCTCAGATGAATGACCCTAGTTAATATACCTAAGTTTTTGACAGTGTCCCGTTAGTACTTTTCTAACAAACACACTAAGGAAAGAATATAGATATATGTGTATCTGGAACTTGTCAAAAAGGAAACCGCTCTTTGTCATTATGTGTGACTGATAGCATTTCAGAGTTTTCTCCATTACCTCTGTGCTACTTTTAAGAAAATGGAATGTTTGTTTGTTTGTGTTGGCAGCTGAAGGAAATCTTAGGTGAGTTGTTGGTTCTAATTTTGTTAAGTGTATTTAATTTCGTGTTTTACTTTCTGAGAAAAGGCCTCAGTGTACAGTGTAAGCTGGCTTGGAATTCACTCATAGTATAATTCGGAATGCCTTTGAACTGACCATTTGGCTGATGCTTCTCTCGAACGCAATATGTAGCCCAAACTAACCTCAAATTTATTGAGATACTTCTACTTCAGTTTACAGAATGCTGGGATTACTAGTGTGAGCTACCACACCAGCAAAATTTAGTACATAGCTTTTGTGCACGAATTTTATCCTTAAATAGCCCTTCTTTTCTCTCTAGTTATCTTATGCCCTGAACCTGGAAGCACAGTGTTCGGCATGCCTGAATTCTGCCTGTGTTGATAGGAGTGTAATTAGCTGGCTGTTACCTTTGGTCTTACTTAAGTTTCCTGCTTACTAGGAGGAAAAGTCAAGTTTTCTCTAGATATGAAGATCTTAAGGTTCTGTGTTACAGTATCAGAAACACTGTGGACAAGGAATCTTCTCTCTGAAAACCCTAGCAGTTGCACAAGGTGGCATCTGTCTCAGGGCTGGAGTGACAGGCAGAGAGGAGGACAGGCTTCTCTGCTGCTGTGGAATCTTAGCTGGCCTGCAGGTATGCCACAGTGGCAGGCGGTCTCCTGGCACTTAGCCCACACTTGAACACTGATGTTTTAAAATCCTTTCTCCTTCTTCATGGGCAGCAGTTCCCAACCTTCCTAAGGTGGCAACCCTTTCATACAGTTCCTCGTGTGGTGATCATACTGCCGTAAAAGGATGTCATTGCTGCTTCATAACTGAATTTTCTACTGTTATGAATTATAATGTAAATATCTGATAAGCAGCCCCCTAAAGGGTCTCCACCAACAGGCTGTGAACCACAGACTTCCAGGCTCTGTGTTCCTTGTTCCAGGTTGTGGACAGAATCCTACTCGACAAGCCAGTGTGGGTGCAGGGATCCCCTACTCGGTCCCAGCATGGAGCTGCCAGATGATCTGTGGCTCGGGCCTAAAAGCTGTGTGTCTTGCAGCCCAGTCCATAGCTATGGGCGACTCCACCATTGTGGTTGCTGGAGGCATGGAGAATATGAGCAAGGTAAGTGCAGAGGTGCTGACGACACTGTCCTGGCCACCGAGGGAGCATGTCCTGCTGAGGAACACACAGAAAAGGACTCAGCTTGACCTCTGCCTGAGTGCCTATTTCTCTCCAGGTTGGATGAGAAATCTCAGGGGAAGAAGAACAGCCTATGAGCCAGGCAGCTGGGGGAGAATATAATTTCTCTAAGCTGCTGTTCCAGAAGCATACAGTGTTTTCTGAAAAGAACCCACAAGACCATTTGGTTGCTCTCCCTGTTCACTATGTAGCCAAGGCTAGCCCAAGACTTGCTATATAGCCTAGGCTATCCTTAAATGCTTTTCTCTCCTGCTCTGTCTCCAGAGTGCTAAGATTACAAGCATGTGCCACCATGCCCAGCAAAACATTCCTTTTAAATCTTTGGATATTTTCCAATAGTCTAAACTTTTTAAGCTGTCTTCCTTAAAAATCTTCATTTGAGAACGCTCCTTTCTATCATGCCCGAAGAGGTAATAAACATGTCTGGTACAGCACATTCATCTTGAGAACTCAAGAAAGGTCAAAGATAATCCACAGGCAACTAACTTCTGAGAGGTGTCCTCCTTAGGAAGTTGACACCAAGGTCATTAAGGCTCTGAGTCATCCAGATTTATAATTCAGCTCTCTACTTATTATCAAAGAAGAAATTAATTAATTATCCTAGTGAGGTCCCCAAAGGTTCCACTTGAGATGCTGTCAAGTTTATCACTTCTCATGGTGAGTTGTTTCCCATCATGCACTATGCTAATTCTCCACTTCTTAGAAAAAATATAGCTGGGGTTTGGTGGTGAACACCTCTACTCTCAAACAGACAGAAAGAATAATAACAATAAATGAAATAAAAACATTTATTACCCATATATTTGTGGAGGGTGGGCACATGCACCCACACTTATGGAGGTCAGAGAGCGACTTCCTAGAGAAGAATCTCTCCATCCCAACAGGTGGGGGTTGAACTCAGGACATCAGGCTGGGTGCAAGTGCCTGTGTGTACTGACCCATCTCACCAATCTCACCAGTACTACCGTCTTACTTTTTTTCCTCGTGTGTGTGTGTGTGTGTGTGTGTGTTCGTACGAATGTGTGTGTATGTGTGTGTGTGTTTGTATACACATACATATATATGTGTATGTATATATGTGAGATATATATGTGTGTATATATGTTTGTTTACTTTTCAAGGCAAGGTTTTTCTGTGTAGCTTTGGCTGTCCTGGATCTTCCTTTTAAACCATACTGGTATGAAACTCAGAGATCTGCCTGTCTCTGCATCCTGAGTGCTGTGATCAAATTTGTGTGTCACCATGCCCTACTACCCTTATCCCCCTGGTTTAGGCAAGGTCCTTTGTATCTTGAATTACCCTGGAACTCTACATGTATACCAGGCTGGCTTGAAATTCACAGAAATCCATATATCACAACCCACCCAAGTGCTAGCACTGCCTTTGATTTTGTGGTCGTGACTCTAAATGTACTTTCAACAGAGAGAGACAGTGGAACATGAGCTCTGCTGTGTAAATCCCCAGTTCATTTTGTCATTGAACTTCTAGAGAGACTGACCCGCAGCTTAAATTATTAAGGCAACTGAACTGAACAAGATAGGTAAGATCTGGGACCCAGGAGCATCCTGTTCCTAGGCACATCTCATCCTTAGAAAGTATTCTTCTAATTTTGACGTGGAACCAGAGGTTAGAACAGTCCATTCGAATAATCCACACCATGATCAGCATACAAAGCACAAAGAGCCGAGGCTGAGAAGCATGTGAGCCCTGAAGCTCAAGACCAGCCTGGATCACATACAAGTCCTGGTCTCAGAAACCAACGGGAAGAATGCAGCTGAGGATCATGGAGAGCTACCTCTCCCTCTGCAGGAGGCTTCCATCCCATCCGTCTCCCCAAGTGCTGTCCTTCAAGCTGGCTCTGCAGCAGAACAGCATCTGCCTGCTATGCTAAGGTCTGGCCTTGGAACACACTGGTCAGAGGCCTAGGGAGCTGAGCCACTGCAGAGCTCAGGAAGAGCAGGCTGCAGGTCACAGAGTGAACGGAGTCCTTCTGGTTAGATGGACTAAGCTGCATACCAGCACCCAGGGCTGCTGTGCGTGCTCACAGAGCCAGTATGGAGTCAGTGCTGTTATTCGCAGCTTGAAGGTGGGAATACTGATGACCAGAGCCACCACTTAAATGGACGCCTTTTGTTTGTTTACTTCTTAAAAATAAGAAACATAAAAAACTATTAGTTTAACTATATCATTTTATTCATAGATATCATTACTTTGATTAACACTTCTGTTGACTCGTTGTCCACTAAGCTTTCCATTGTATTCTGGATGCTTTTGAATTACTGAAAGTTAAAATATCTTCTACTCAGAAACCTTTCTCTTAGTGCATTTTACAACCTGAATATTCTCCTCATGGGCACAGTGTCCCCTACCAAGAGAGATACTAGATGTGCTGGAGCAACAAGTCAGTGCTGAAGAGCTTGTCCATTCTTGCAGGGGACCCAAGTTCAGGACCTAGCATCCATGTCCTGTGCCTCCTGAATACCTGTTACCCAGCTCCAGGGCATCCCATACCCTCTGCTCTCTTTGGGCACACACTCACATGGTACACATAAACTCATTCAGGCACACACGCAACATCTTTTGAAAGTAGTACAGGAGTTAGGTTTCTATGCCATCCCTGAGGTAATACTTCTTTATCTAGAAGGAAATAATAGAATCATAAGGAATTAAGGCATAGGATGGACAGGTTTGCTCGAGAGACAGAAATGGGCAAGTGATGGAGGAATAGATTGCTAAGAGAAGGCAGGTGAGATTGTCTGCTAACACCAAGAGGTTTCAGGTCCTGACCTGCAGGGCAGGTAGTAGGGAGAAGGGCTTGATGGGTAATGAGGAGGGAGGAAGTACAAGCCTGAGCCTCCTGAATCTGAGTGGGATCCTGAGAGGATGAGTGACAACCATCCTAAATCTGTCCTTCCTTCCTGTGTCCAGGCTCCTCACTTGACTCACCTGAGAACAGGGGTGAAGATGGGTGAGGTGTCGCTGGCTGACAGCATACTCTGTGATGGTCTCACAGATGCGTTTCACAACTACCACATGGGCATCACAGGTAAGGTCGATATGCCTGCAAACAGTATCTTTCAAAAGGTTGACAAGAGTATGTGACAGTGAGGCTCATTTGCATAGGCTCTGAGTCTGGGGGTGTCCCACCTCCATCCATTGTCCTCCATCTATAGGGTCAGGAAGCTGAGGCAGACAGTAGTGCCCAGAGAGTCACAGATGTGAGCTTCCCTAGATGGCCTGAAGCCTACTCTTGACTGGCGCAGAAAGCTTGCATCTTTGGTATGAGTAGGACTTTGGTGGCTGGACTTTGTACACAGGCAAGAAGAGTTCATGTAGCTCACTTCTGTCCTTAAAGTTCCCTACAGTGCCTACTAAAAGTGTCACCCACACTTTACTGGAAGAGGGTAGATACCAATATAAAACAGTCAGCTATAAGATGAGACAAGGAATCTGAAAAAGGAAAGGAAATCAGGATGACAGATTTTCACCAGATTTTAAACTCATAAGAGCAAAAAAAGTGAGACAGTATTAGAAAATGCACTTATGAACCTGAAGAGGCAGCACGTGACTTCCTGAAAGGCACATTTTGCTAATGAACGCCTGAGCTGCCAGTACAAAGATGACTACTGTCAGCTGCAGAGGTGCCGGTTCAGCGGTCAGGAGCGCTGGTTTTTATAAAGGATCTGAGTGCGGCTCCCAGCGCTCACGTCACGTGTGCAGCGCTCAGCGCTCACGTCAGGTGGCTAAGAAGCATCTGTAGCTCCATTTCCAGAGAACTCTGTGCCCTCTGGCCTCCATATGCACACATACATAGGGTGCACGTGTGCTAACTCAGCCTTATACACAAAACATACAAATACACATAAATAAAAAAAAAATAAGTCAAAACCTTATTAAGGACTTAGCCAGGCACAGTGGCACACAACTTTAATCCCAGCACCTGAGGTACAGTAACAGACAGATCTGTAAATTTTAGATTAGCCTGGTCTAGTGAATTTTTATGCCTGCCAGGGATATTACACCTGTTGTTAGTGAATGCCTATCTTTAAAAAAAAAAAAAAAAAACCTCAAAAAACAAAAACTTTAAAAGGTGACTACTACCGCCACGCAGTGGTGGCACACACACCTTTAATCCCAGCACTTGGGAGGCAGAGGCAGGCGGATTTCTGAGTTCGAGGCCAGCCTGGTCTACAGAGTGAGTTCCAGGACAGCCAGGGCTACACAGAGAAATCCTGTCTTGAAAAAGCAAAACAAAACAAAAAAACAAAAAACAAATAAAAGGTGACTGCTGTGTGTAGTTAAGGGTCTGGAGAGAGGATTTAGCACTTAGAAGCACTTGTTGCTCTTGCAGAGGACCCAGGTCAGTTCCTACCACCCACAGGTGATTTCACCAGCGGTAGTGTCCTCTCCTTATCCCTTCTGCTCAGTTCACTAACCAGCCATATAGTACATAAACATACATGCAAGGAAAGGAAATGAGTAAATCAAGTTTTCAAAGAAGGAAAGGTGTATTCCCAAAGGTTCACCCTGTCTAGGAAGCTGGTGGCAGAAGCGTGACATCCTCAGGAACCTCAGCAGTCCAGAAAGACCTCGGGCAGCTGTGACAGTGATGTGCACTCACTCCAGTGTGCTCCTCCTAAGACAGCTTTCCTCGATCAGTACTCTGTGAGTCCTTGGTAGGAAGTACGTTTGATTCTTCAAGATCGATCCCCTCATTTTATCAAATGCTAGCTTGTCAGGTTCTATCAGATAAACTTATACCTCTTTGCTTACACATGATTGTATCATTAGTCATGTGTCTAGGTCTTTGTGTCCTGTGTTGACAGTTGAAGCAATTGGAAAACTAATACCTTTACCATATGTAAATATAACTTAAGCAGAAGTAGCATTTGACTATGAGTTAAGTAAACTGAGGAGTGAAGAACATTGTTGAAAAGCGGCAGCCGTGGCCTGGCTCTGTGAGAAGGATGAGGCATATGAGTAAGGTCATAGGGGAAAGGCTATACACAGAAGCACAAGAGTTACGGTGTGCAAATGTAAGGAAGGAGAGAGGTCTTGAGATGTGAGAAACAGGGACTCAAGGTTTCTCCGCTCCAGTGAGACGATAGAAGGTGCCACGGATCCTAGTTGTCCTAGTATCTAGCCAGGTGCTGGCTTGATTTTTTTCTTTTTTTGGAGACTTGAGTTTCTCTGTGTAGCTCTGTCAATCCTAAAACATACTTTGTTGACCAGAGTAGCCTCAAACTCATGAAGATCCATCTGCCTCTGCCTTTGCCTTCCAAGTGCTAGGCTTAAAGGTGTGCACCACTACTTCTAACTAGCCAGTTTCTTAAGTGATATCCAGACTGCCTGCATGAAAATCATCAAGATGATTATTAAATATTTAGGTTCTGGGCCTGGAGAGATGGCTCAGAGGTTAGGAGTACTGGCTGCTCTTCCAGAGGACCGGGGTTCAACTCCCAGCACCCACATGGCAGTTCACAACTGTCTTGACTCCAGCTCCAGGGGATCTGACACCCTCACACAGGCCCCTGAAACACCATTACACATTTTTAAAACACACACGTATATCCTGAAGCCTGGGGTATAGTTTAGTGTTAGAGCATGTGTTTAGCATGTGCAATGTGGTATAGTTTAGTGTTGCTGCATGTGTTTAGCATGTGCAATGTCCTAGGCTCCATACAAAACAAAACAAAAATATGTAGAAACCTGTGTCCAGAGGCACCAAGCATAACGGATTATCACTTATGCCAACAAGCCATTGTTCAGTGAGGAAACACTGATGAAGTGATGAAAGGAAGCCTCTTACCATTCTTCACAAATATCAAGCCATGGGCTAGAGAGACAGCTCGCTGTTTTAAAGTGCTTGCTGTACTTTGAGAGGACCAGAGTTGAGTTCCCAGCAGCCATGTCAGCGCTCAGTTCCAGACATCTGATACCCTGTTGTGGCCCCACAGACAACAGCACAAAGTGCACGTGTAGACACATAGGCACATAAAAGACTATCAAGCCTAAAGAGCCTTACAGTCTTACAGAGGACGGAAGGATATTGACAGTAAAGAGCGCCAGTCCTGAGCAGGGAGTGGCCTCAAGCTCACAGATCCTGCTGCCTAGCTGGGTGCCACCATGCCCATCCAGCTGCTTGACCCCTAAGTCTTACTACCACCAGAGGTAAGGTTTGAAGATAAGCCAAGAGTTAATATTAATGTTAAATTTTCTGCTGTAAAAAAAAGTGAGAGAAAGCCTGCTATAGTTCTCTCCTCTACCATGTTCATCCCAGGGGTCAAACTCAAGTGACCATGATGGCAGCAGGGACCTTTATCCTGTGGACCATCCACAGAGGGAAAGGGCAGTATGTGCACTTGTACTTCCTCTCAGAAAGTTCATGTAGGAGGTGTTAAGTAGAAGGGCAGAAGTATCAGTGGTAAATCTGGATACAGATGTCTGTAAGTTTACAGACACAGAAAGGGAAAGAGTCTTACATATGAATAACCTGCGCTACCAAAGCCCACCTCATGAAGATGCTGTTTCTGCCTTTTCTTCTTCTCAGCCGAAAACGTAGCCAAAAAATGGCAAGTGAGCAGAGAGGCCCAGGACAAGGTTGCAGTTCTGTCCCAGAATAGGGCGGAGCATGCGCAGAAAGCTGGCCACTTTGACAAGGAGATTGTGCCAGTGCTGGTGTCTTCCAGAAAAGGTGAGTGAGGAGGCCACAGTTACGATGAGCCTGTGTGGAGGCATGGATGACACCCGTGGGGATGATGTGTAGGGCTTTGTGGATTTGGCTCATTACAGGTTGTAAAGGTGTAGGCGTTATACATCTGAATGGGGGAGGGCAGGTGGTGATGTGTTGTGTTCTGAGACATGGTCTTGCTGTTAGCCTGGATGGCCTAGGGCTCACTATGTGGACCAGGCTGGGCTCCAGCTGCTGGGTGATCTTCCTGCTTCTACCTGCTGAGTGCTGGGATTGCAAGTGTGTGCCAGCATACCTAGCTGGAAAATACTGTCAACACAGCAGGGTATGGTCACACGGGGAACTGTCATCTTCACAATGTCCCCAGCTGCAGTGTGTATCCCATGGGTTTCATGAGAAGTGCAGCATCAGGTTGTGGTTCACAGAAGACCCGACTCTCCTATGCAGTTTAAATAAAGTCTTTCTGGTCGCTCCCATGGGATCTTCACAAGAAGCATCTTGTTAGCTTACTTGTCATGATCTGAAACAGAGTCTGACACTGATGTGCAGCTCATACAAAGTGGATTGCACCACTTCTGACCCACTCAGTTGTATCTAGCTAAATGCAATGACACAAACCTGTGTCCATACAATACAGAGAACAGCTGCCCTTAGGAAGGGCTGTGGAGTTGTAACACAGGGTGAGTGTCTCTCGAAGAGTTCCCTTGGGAGAGCATGCAGTCATTCTAGCAATTCCTACTGGAGGGGAAGTGGGAAAATGGTACTAGCCTTTTCTTCCAAATGTCACTCCTCTTGACTTTGAGTCCTCAGTCCCAGAACTCTGCCTTCTCTGTATTCAATCCAAGTAACTGGTTCTGCTCTCTGCAGGTCTTACAGAAGTGAAAGTCGATGAGTTTCCCCGTCATGGGAGTAACCTTGAAGCCATGGGCAAGCTGAAACCTTACTTTCTCACTGATGGGACAGGAACGGTCACCCCAGCAAATGCATCAGGTCTGAGTTCTGAGGGGCATTGGGGGAAATACCAACTCTGATGTGGTCTACCAAGTGAATATGTCTTTCTACACAACATGATTCCTAAAGCTGTGTTTAAGGGAATGTTTATAGTTTCTGTATGCTTGGCTATTTACTTAATATGTATTGAATGAAGTGATTTGCTTTTTTGACATCTAGACCAAGCATACAAGTTTAAACATAAAACAATAAAATTAAAATTCTGAAGTTGTCCAAATGATAGTGGTGTACACCTTTAATCCCAGTACTCTGTGAGTTTGAAAGTCAATGTGGTCTACAAATTTAGTTCAGGACTACACAGAGAACAAAAATAAAAGCCTCTGAAGTTGCCAGGCATGGTGAGGTACTCCTTTAATCCCTGCATTATACCAGAGCTCTTTGAGTTTGAGGCCAGCCTGGTCTACATAGGAAATTTCAGGCCACCCAAGGGTAAGAGACCCTGGCTGTAGAGGTTACTTTCCTTCACACTTTTCAAATTCTGGAAAATCTCAGAAATCTGTGAATGAGCCCTAGGGTTTTCTCTTCAGTATCCTCCCCTCCCCAAATTGCTTTTGGGGGACTCTTGTAATATTTGTGGTCAGTATCACACTCCAGACATGACCATTTCTAAGTGCACTGAAGTCTGATGAATCATAGCAAACAGAACCGTTTGGCAAGATGTCAGTAGCTTAATGCTTTCAGATGGAAAAGGAGGAAGCCCTGGGTCCATACCTGAAGGAAAGGAGCCCTGGAGACACCAGGTCACTTATTTACAGGAATGAACGATGGTGCCGCTGCTGTGGTTCTTATGAAGAAGACAGATGCTGAGCATCGGATGCTGAAACCTTTAGCACGAATAGTCTCCTGGTCACAAGCTGGTGTGGACCCTTCTGTTATGGGAGTAGGACCAATTCCAGCCATAAAGCAAGCTGTGAGTCTTACTCTGTAGCCTTTCAGTTGTTTGGTTTGTTTGTTGTCTGCTTGTCTGTGTATCTGTCTGTCTATGACAGTGTTCCTAATAGCCCAAGGTGCCTTCATTCTCAAGATGACTTTGAACACCTTGAACTCTTAGGCCTTTAGCCTCTTCCTCCCCTCTAAGACCACAGGTTTGCACCTGCTTGTCTATCTGCCTCCTTTGCAGACCTCACCTTGGCTTTGTTGACCTTGAGAGCAGCCGACATTCAGCTCCGTTCTAAACACTCCTTAAGCCCCTCCATTCCCCCTTTCCACTCTGAAGTGCAAAGATGTGCTAGATTTATCTCCACCAGGTTTTATTTCTGTTTGCCTTTTGTAACATTGTGTTCCACAAGCCTAAAGGGAGTTTAGTTTGTTTCCTTACATTTAGATCACATACTTGTGTATGTACTTCTGACTTTGGATTTGTATGAAGGCAGAGGATACATTGGATATTATTTCATCTTTTAAAAAAAAAAGTCTACATATATAAGGGCTAGAGAGATGGCTCAGTGGTTAAGAGCACTGGCTGTTCTTCCAAAGGACCTGGGTTAGAGTCCCAGCACCCATGTGGAAGATAACAACCGTCTGTAACTCCAGTCCTAGAGGATTTCAGGCCCTCTTCTAAAATCCACAGGTTCCAGGCATGCATGTGATGCACTTGCTTACATACATACAGGCAAAACACCCATACACAAAATAAAATTAAAAAAAAAATTAACTACATACATTCTTTATTTAGCATGTGTCTGTGTCTCATCTGTGTGTGTCTGTCTCTGTGTGTCTGTATCTCTGTTTCTGTTTGTGTATCTGTGTGTTTGTATTTGTCTGTGTGTGTATGTCTGTATTAGTGTCTGCGTGTATGTTTATGAGTCTATGTATGTCTGTGTGTGTTTATGTGTGTATATCTGTGTGTCTTTGTGTGTGTATGTCTATGTGTGTATCTGTCTCTGTGTCTGTGTCTGTGTTTGTGTTGAGAGCCAGGCCAATCCAAGGCTTCTCAAAGGCTGGGTTGATAGGATAAAGGGAGCCTAGTTTAATGTCCTTGCCCAGGTGCAGACTTGGCAAGATCCAGTCTGGAGCTGGGGTCAGGGCCTTGGAGGACTTTCAGTTCCTGGGAGCTTGGTGTTTACCCATGAAGAGACAGAATTATCAATCCTAAGGCCATTTTGTGCTCCATCTGTGCCTCACTGAAGATACTCTGTGTTCTCTTGTACAGCACTGAATGATTAGCTTCCTGTTGGCTTCATCCCATTGTCCCCTTTCTCCCCTAAAAGCTGTATATAGATAAGGTCCTGTGCTTATTAATAAGCTTGCTCAGTATAAGACAGAGCTTACACAGAACATCCTGGCCACACCATTCTATCTCTTTATCTTCTTATCTCCTGGTCATGTGCTTTAAGACCCTGTCACTGAAGAATGACCTCTTCTTGGTCTGGGGCAGGTGTGTGTGTGTGTGTGTGTGTAGGTTTGGTACATATGTTGAAGTCAGAAGACAGCTTCTTGTAGGAGTTGTTATTGTTCTGCTCATGGGACCTGGAAAACTCAGGAATGAATGTCATCAAGTGCATTATTTATTGAGGTGATTGGACTGACTGTGCTTTCCCCTGCATCTTTGATACAAAGTCTCACACCAGTCTGAAATCCTCCCAGTTGGCAAGGCTGGGTGGCCCTCAGACTCCAGAGATCTGCCCATCTCAACCTTCAGCAGTGTGATCATAGGTGCACCACCATGCTTCATGCTTTTTTTTTTTTTTTTTCTTTAATTGGGTTCTGGGGATTTACCTCAGGACACTTGCACTTTACGTACTGAGCCATCTCTTCAGCCCCAGGTCAGCTTCTTTTTAAATTATATTTTATATGCATAGATGTTTTGTTTGCATATATGTCTGCACACCACTGTGTGCCAGTGGAGGTGTAAGATGGCCTGGGTCTGGAGTTACAGACTGTACTGTGAGCCTCCATGTGAGTGTGAGGAATCAAACACAGGTCCCTGGAAGAGCAGCCAGTGCTGCCTGCTGTCTCTCCAGCCCCCGGGTCCTTCTAAGTCAGATCAAGTATGCTGTATTAACTTCACATAGTAGTTCAGACAGTTTAGACTTCTGCCTTAAGGGATATTTTAGCATGAAGTCTTTTAGTTTTGAGGCTAGGCCTTGCTCTTTAGCCCAGGATAGCCTTAAATGTAGACAACTGTGCTGCCTGAGCTTCTGAAGTGCTGCGATTACAGGAGTGTGTGTCACCTGTGTGTGTCACCACATCTACCTAGAGAACATCATCTACCTTTTGAATGGAATTAGCTTCATTGAGGGAACTGTTTGTCCCAGGGCTCATAAAGGAACAGTCCATACTGACAGTGGTTCCGGCTAGGGTATCATTACGCAGGCTGACTGTAGCCTTGGTTTACAGGCACAGGCCACCATGGCACACCTGGCCTCATAATGGCAGTTTTCTACTAGACGTGTATCTTTGAAGAGTATATTATATATTTTTTTTCATTTTAAATTATCAATTTAATAAATTTTCAGTTATCACTGTGTGTGCATGTGGGCATACGCGGTGCCCATGGAGGCCACAAGAGGGTATATGCTACCATAAAGCTGGAGTTACAGGCATTGGTGAGCCATCTACTCATCATGAATGCTGAGGTCTGAGGTTTGGTCCTCATGATAGAACATTGAGTGTTGCTAACACTGAACCATCTCTCCAGCAACTCATATGTATCTTTATGTTAGTAATGAATGCTTTGACCTCAGTTAATCTTTCCTGTAGGTTGCAAAGGCAAGCTGGTCCCTGGAGGATGTTGATGTGTTTGAAATCAATGAAGCCTTTGCAGCGGTGTCTGCGGCAATAGCTAAAGAACTTGGATTAAATCCCGAGAAGGTAACCAACGTGAAGTTGTGTTTGCCTCTGAACTTGCACAACCCATGTTTAAGGCTGTGAAACATAACAAATGGGGTAATTTCCCAGGACTGGTTGCCTTATCTATAGATGAGCAAATACAAGTTAATTTTTAGTTGGGTTTTTTGTTGCTTTTCACAGCAAAGAACTAAATGTGTTAGTTCATATCAGAATCAGTGGAACATTCTAGAAACAAGGGAGACCGCAGGTGTCACACAGGCATTACTTATTCCTAAGCTTTCAGTGAAAGATGAGTTTGAAAGGATGGTTTGCTAGCATAACACTGAGGAGAGGACTATCAAACAGGTGTTAGCCTGTGCCCAGAGGACTGACTTCAAACTCTTTTTCCCTGTAGGTCAACATCGATGGAGGAGCCATTGCCTTGGGCCATCCTCTGGGAGCATCTGGCTGTAGGATTCTAGTGACCTTGTTACACACGCTGGAGAGAGTGGGTGGGACCCGTGGTGTTGCAGCCCTGTGCATTGGAGGTGGGATGGGGATCGCAGTGTGTGTCCAGAGAGGATGAGCTGCCTGACAGCCAGCACCCTTGGACAGTTCCTGTTAAATCAGTGAAACACTAAGTAGAAAGTGAAGTCAGAGGGCCAGAGTGAGGACAGGAACCCAGGTGGACAGCTTGCTTTAATGTGAGACACCCAAGGCTAAGACATTGCACCCAACATTGTTGTACATAAAAGGGAAATCCAATCAGTCATCAAGGGCTCCACAGTGAACAGCATTTTTATAATTCCCATGTTTATTGTCTTTGCTTTCTGGGTGTAATTTTCTCTGATCATTGTTTGTTTGTTTGTGAGTCAAGTTCTCACTATATAGCCTGAAAATCGTTTTGTAGATCAGGTTGGCTTTGAACTCCCAGAGATCCGCCTTTCTGTGCCTCCTGAGTACTTGAATTAAAGACATACACCGTTATGCAGGGCCCCCAAAATGATCCATTCAAAGAATGGGGATGCGGCTTCTGTAGTTGCAAACTTCAGGCTCTTCGCTTTAACTATGGTTAGTTGAAACACCCCTGCTTGCTCGTTGTCTTGTGGTTTCCCACTGATCAAATCAAGACCAATCCTGTAATGAAAATCGGATTCAGTGACCTCCTCCAGGCTGAGGTGGTAGGGTAGGAATTCCAGCTGTTCTAGTCCAAACGCCTGGCAGTGCCAGTAGGTGTGCCTCTGGGTTGTCAGAAGTGAGCAGCAGCTTCTGTGCATTTATTTCTTCTTGACTGGACGGGATGCTTCCTGCTTCAAATGTCTACCTTGACTTCCCCAAAATGATGAACTGTAACTGGAATTGAAAGCCAAATAAACTCTTTCCCCTCACATTGCTTCTTGTCAATGAGTTTTATGGTGACAACAGAAAAAGCCAGAGCATAGGACGTGGGAAGGACAGCCAGCTTCAACAGAAAAGCCACGGTTTGCAGACTAGAGGTTCATTTGTCTTCATTTCTAATGAGCCATATGCTACTCAGACAGACCTGCAGGAGAGCTATGGAAAGCATAAGCTATAATAGAGATAGATTTCAAAAATCAGTTATTGAAGCCATGACTGGTGATGGGCCAAATACACAACAGTAATCCCCTAAGAGTATCATGGAATAGAAAGTGATGTCCCAGCAGCTGTAGTCAGGGCGGTGCATCCCAAACAGGGCTACAGCCAACATGGTGTGCACTAGCTAACATGCATAGCACATCCAGTCTAATGAAAAGTAGTCTTGCCAGTCCCTGCAGGCCCAGGGCTACATGTCAGGAACATGTTCTGCCTCTATCTCAGGAAGATGCAATAGAGTTGTACAAAAATTTACCGGAAAATAAATTTACCAGAAATAAACCAAGATTTATTTATGTGTGTATGTGTTCTCATGTTTGTATATGCACATTTGGAGACCAGAGAGCATCAGATCCCCTGGAACGGATTTATGAGCCACCATGTGGGTGCTAGGACTGAACCCAGGTCCTCTGCAAGAACAACTAGTACTCAACCACTGAACCATCTCTCTAGCCCCATTTTTATTTAAAGGGTGTGGTGGGCACCATGTGAATAGCGTGAGGAAGCCAGAGGCAGTGGCTGCTCCTGGAGTAGTGCTGGGAATTGAACCCACTGCTAAGAAAGTTTAAATAGGATCAGGCTGCTCATAGACAACGTAGGTTAAATACAAGGATCCCAGAGTTGTCAGCATGATGTGTGGGTACTGAAGTGATGGGGTGCACCTGATGTTTCCCCAGGAGCTGCTGCAAAGTTGGGTAATGTGGGGCAGTGGGCTGTGAGAGGCAGCTGGGTACCTGGTCAAGTGCAGGCCTTGAAACCTGGAGCCCCTAAAGGGATGGTAGGAGTTCGGCCTTGCTCCTGGGCCCTGGTTCCTTTCACATAGCTACAGCCCCTCCCAAAGAGAAGTTTTCGGCCATTGGGTCATGTACCACAGGTAGAGGGTGTGATTACAGGCTGCAGAACCTCAAGAGATCTCAATATTCATGAGATACCTAAAGGCCAGAGGGCGTAGTCAATAAATCATTCCTTCCCAGACCCTCCTCCTTGCAAAAGGTATTTAACCTCAGGCCTGCCCTGAGAACACGGAGTAATTTTCCACCACGACAATAAACATTTTAAGACCATGGACTACCTCTCCTCTTTAGAGCCCGCCATGGGGAACCATAGAGAAGGTCTTCAACTACCAGCTACAGAGGCCGCCAACTCAAGCGAGCCAGCCAAGCCAGCCATGATCCAGCCGAGCCAGCCAAGCCAGCCATGACCCAGCCAAGCGAGTCCAAGAGTCTCATCCCCTTGGGACAGAGCTGGAGCTTGTCCCCCTTGCCCCTTCGGTAGCAAGTCGATCCAGCCTGTTACACCCTCGTCCTTTGGCTGCGGGTCAATCCAACCTGTACACACTCGTCCTTTGGCTGCGGGTCGATCCAGCCTGTACACCCTCATCTTGGCCTTTCTGCGGCCTCTCAGTGACGCGTGAGAGCCCAAGGGTCTGAGACCAGTTGGTTCCCAGCTGCCTCCTGGCCCGGGGATCCCCAACCCAAGAGCTCCTGCCCCCGTGGTGCCCCAGACTGTCCTCTCCACTCTGGATCGGAGCCCTGTGGTTTCTCACAGACATTTGCCCAGCGTGGAGTGAACTCAGTCAAATTCCCACGCTTCTGCCTCTCTGAGCTGTGGCTCCAGCCCCTTGGGGCAGCAGACACGGGACCCACAATTCAGCCCAACAGGACCCATGCCCACGTGTGCACCACAGCCCAACAGGGTGAGGGACAGAGTAAGCCCACAAAGGTGGCTGAAGAGTGGCCAGAGAGTAAGGGGGGAGTGGAATGGAAAAGGCATGAAACTGCAGAAGCACACCAGAATGACTATCCTTTCAGAACACCAGGAGTCCTGCAGCCAGCCTGTAATGGGATGGGGTGTAGGGAGAATAGCCAGAGGGAGTCTGCAAAAGGAAGATGTAAATGGAACATTACAAGATTAAATGAGACCAAGGATGTTCCTTCTTTAATTAGAAAAGATACCACCTGGCAAGAATCCCTTCCCAGTCAGCACTTTTTTTTCTCAGATAATACTATGTGCCCAATGTTACATCTGCTTTCAAAAGTTATACTTGCAGTTTGCCTTGAGTTCGACAACTATGTAATAACAGTGTAAGGCTAAAACCAGGCATAGTGACACCCAGCTTTAATCCCAGCATTCAGGGAGTAGAAGCAGGTGGATCTCTAAGTTCCAGGACAGCCTGACCTACATAGTGACTTATAGGTCAGCTAAGGGCTACAGTATGAAGTCATGTCTGAAAGAAAGAAGAAAGAAGAAAGAAAGAAAGAAAGAAAGAAAGAAAGAAAGAAAGAAAGGAGAAAGAAAGAGAGAAGGGAAGGGAAGGAAGGAAGAACAAGAAAGAGAAAGAAAGAAAGTAAGTTAGGGAGAGTGATGTCATGGGTTAAGAGCACTTACTCTTACAGAGGACCTGAGTTAGTTCCTAGCCCCCACATGGCGACTCAAAACCATCCTAACTCCGTTCCCTGGGATCCAATGTCTTTTTCTGACCTACCTGGGGAACTAGGAACATGGTGCACATACATGCATGCAGGCAAACAAAAACCCAAAGCACTGATAAACATCAAATATTAAGATTTTTCTTTGAGGGCTGGAAAGATGGCTGAGTGGTTAAGAGCACTGACTGCTCTTCCAGAGATTCTGAGTTCAATTCCCAGCAACCACATGGTGGTTCACAACCATCTGTAATGGGATCAGACGCCCTCTTCTAGTGTGTCTGAAGACAGTATACTCACACATACAAAATAAATAAATCTTTTTAAAAAAACTATATACATATGTGTATTACACATGTGTGTGTATGTGTGTGTGTGTGTGTCAAGCTCTGGAGTGAAGCACTGGCTTTCCTGTCTGAAAGCCTAGCCTCGCCCCAGCCTAGAGGGTTTAATGCAGTTGTGTGCCCTCTGCAGAAATAACTAACTTTTTGCTTGCCCACATCCTATGGATTGTGTGGACTGTTTAAGGGAGGATCCATTTCTAGCAAGGTAGAGATAATTAAAAAGTCCAGACAAGTTCTGACTTTGGCCTCGGACGTTTTAAACAGCAGTGATACGTGACCCTAAGGGACCTTTAATGAATAAGATCTTCAGATCACCTTCCTTTTAGGCCCCTAGGGTTCACCCTGGACAAGAACCCGGCTCTTAGCATCCAAGCAAACTACAATTTACAGCTCCCAGGCACACTTAGAGGAATCTTAAAGTCCCTGCGAACTAACGAACACTATCCTGTTCCTTGTGTCTTCTGGCATGTTCGAGAATTCTAGCCAGGGCATTCCAGTCCCAGCTGAATCAGAAGTAGACTTTTAGTCACCCTCACTGCTTCGAAAATAAAATACACAAAAACAGATGGAGAAAGATTCCAGGGCTGTGTTGCAAGTGTTCAAAGTCCACAGCCAGAGACCTCTCCCAGCACCTCGGCCTTGCGCACGCTGATAGTGCCCACTCTAATCTACACACCCGGAACCCCCAGGTCTCTACTGCACCAGGGACCTCTAAACTGTCTATGCCACACCCTAAGACTCCTAGACTGTGCACACCCTGTTTCTCTCCCTGAGCAGAGGAGGAGTGGGGGTCAGGGGAGTTGCTGAGCAGAGGCGGGGCGAGGTGGGCGGAGCGACCGTAGGCTCAGCCTGGACTCAGCAAAGTTTGCTTCAGCTGCAGCCAAGACTGTGCAAACGCCAGTGGAGTGGCAGGATGAACACAAGCTCCGACCCGGTGGTCATCGTCTCGGCGGTGCGGACCGCCATAGGTCAGTGTCCCGGAGGCCTCCCACCTGCTAACCTGCAGAGGCACAGAGAACCCGGCCAACTGCCTGCTTGCATGCGTGATGGTTCATCTGTCACCTTGTGGTGGCAGGTACTGGTGGTCTGAACTCGGGCTCTGGGCAGCCCTGGGCTTGGTGAAGCACTGATCTAAAGTCCCCAACGCATCTGTCCCCATCTGCCCACTACGAGGTCCTCAATGTGCTCTTGGTTCCAATGGCTTCCCTCTTCCCCATTCTGTTATAGGCTCCTTCAATGGTGCCCTGTCCACCGTGCCTGTCCACGACCTGGGGACAACTGTCATCAAAGAAGTCCTGCAGAGGGCCAAGGTGGCTCCAGAAGAGGTGTCCGAGGTCATATTTGGACACGTTTTGGCAGCAGGTAAGTCCTCAGTAGCCCAGGACAGGTCTGGTTCATTAGAAACAGCATTTATTTTTGCTCACACACCACCACCACCACCAACAACAACAACAACAACAACACGCCATAAATCGCTTTGGAATTCCCTCTGTTAGGATTCTTTCTGTCCCTCCTCCTTCCCCAAGCTGAAGTCACAGCTCCTTTACAAGCTTTTCCCCTGAGTGATCTTAGACTACTGGTCTGTACCACCTTTGCACTGTTAGAAGCAGGGCCAGCCCGATGCACAGGAAAGTATGCACAGTCCTCCACAGACCCCTAAAATGTCACAGTCAAGAAAAGTGTGTGGGCCTGGTACTGTGCCAGAGCTGCAAGTGAGGCTATAGCAGAACAGCTGTACCCTTGTGCACTTGTCATGAGACAGGCTGTTCCTCACTCCTGGGGACTCTCTGCAGGAAGACAGGAGAGTCTAAGAATGCTTCATCGTACCTCTGATTCCTGCTGGGTTTGTAGACCAGTGACTACTGACCATTCGTGTTGACAATTGATTCGGGGCCTGGGTGTGCAGCTCAGTGGTGAAGTGTGTGGCTAGCATGCCTGTGGTTATGAGTTCACCCTCCTGCCCTGCCCTGTGCTTGCTCAGCACACACTTGAGTCAACTGTAGAGAAAATTGTTAATATCCAGTACCAACTTCTGCTCTTACTCTGCCAGAGACCATTTGTATGTGTGCCTGTTGGATATTCTGTACTTTTTTAAATGGGTGGATTGCCTGCATATATGTCTATGTACCACTTGCCTGCCTGGTGCTGGCAGAAGCTAGAAGAAGAGATTGGATTCCCTGGAACTGGAGTTACAGATGGTTGTGGTTATGAGCTGCCATGTGGGTGCTGGGAATCAAACCCCCAAGAGTAGCCAGTGCTAACCACTGAGCCACCTCTTCAAGCCCCAGAATATTCTATATTTGGAAAGGTTCTTATTTCAGAATTTACAATCTCCATCATACTTTTATTTCAATGTATATTAAATTTTAAGTACATGTTGGATAGATAGGATTACATATATGATACATATAATCGGCTAGAACCCAGTTCTGGACAGAAATTTCATTTAATATAGACTTGTTTTGTTTCGAGGCAGGGTTTCTCTGTGTAGCCCTGGCTGTCCTGGAACTCACTCTGTAGACCAGGCTGGCCTCGAACTCAGAAATCTGCCTGCCTCTGCCTCCCAAGTGCTGGGATTAAAGGCATGCACCACCACTGCCAGGCTAGTATACACTTTATATATGTAGGCTGAAGGTTATACAAAATATTTATGGTTTTGTACATGAAATAAATCATGTATATCCAATGTATAGGGGGTAGGCAGTCTTCAACACTGACCTAACCCTGTTACACATCTGCATTTTGACTTCTACCTGACACGGGAGCTCTACAGTGGCATTATTTCAGCATTCAGAAAGTTCCATATTGCCCAGCCTAGAGGTACGTGGCTATAACCCCAGCACTCTGGAGTCTGAGAACTGAGCCATATGAGATTGAGGCCGCCGGGCGGTGGTGGCGCACGCCTTTAATCCCAGCACTTGGGAGGCAGAGGCAGGTGGATTTCTGAGTTCGAGTCCAGCCTGGTCTACGGAGTGAGTTCTAAGACAGCCAGGACTACACAGAGAAACCCTGTCTCAAAAAAAGAAAAAAGAGATTGAGGCCAGCCTGGGCTACTAGCCAGCCTCTTTGTCAAAGAAGAAAAGAAGGGACAGGAGGGAGAGAGAGGCTGGCAGTGACACTGTAGAGAGCTTTCCCAGAATGCGCAAAGCTTGAGTTTAATCCCCAGCACTAAGAAAAAGGAAGTTTTGAATTTTGGATCATTGCTGATTTTGAGAATATGAGTGCTTACTTAACCTGTATTTCCTTGGGTCATTTCAGTTTTGGAGTTTTTGATATTTTTCTTGTTAAAAAATTTAAATTACATTTATTTTATTTTGAGAGGTGCTACAGTGCATGTATGGGGGTTGAAGGACAACTTGTGGGTGCTGGTTCTTTCTACCTCCACTCCCAGTACCCACAATACATGTCCTAGGAACTGAATTCAGGCCATCAGGCTCAGTGGCAAGCACCTTCTTCACCCAGAGAGCTGTCTCTCTGGCATTTGATGTTGTTGTTGTTGTTGACATAGTATCCAAAGTTAATGTGTAGCTAGGATGATGACCTTACACCTTTAAGCTCAAGATGCTTCTGCCTCCACTGCCCAAGCCCTGGGATTTGGGACATTCACCATCATACTTGGCTTGTCTTTTCTGACCCCCTTTGTCCTCACGGTGCTTAAAGTCTTGGTTGAGCCACACAGCACTTTCTCATGGCCCTCCAAGGTCTGACTGTGATACCATCAGCCTTTCCTGTAGTCTACCACTCCCCTCCTCCCTGCTAGCCAGACCAGTGACTCAGAACTTTTCCATGGGTCAAAGGACATTCCATCACTGGTCTCTCTGTCACTTTTTCCACATCTCACTGGTTTCTATCCAATTGCTTACGTCGTTGTCGTGACACAATGTGTCAGCGTTCACTGAGGACTTGTTAAGTGTGTCTTTTATGGTCTTATAAAGCACCATGCAGAGGACTTCCCTCTTATTGCCTCTTAACCCCAGGCTATGTGCATCCCATAATCTTCAGTTAACAAAGGAGCAAGGGACCTGAGATGTCGCTTATCAAGGTCACAGTCTGAAGTGCAGCAAGAACTCAGATCCATCATATTTAAGCCAAGACATCTCCCTAATCATGTAAGAAGGTGTTTGCCGAGTTCCCACTATGTATCCAGCACTGTTCCGGAAGCTAAGGGATAAGTACTGTCTATCCCAGGTCTCTGGCGTGTAGCTCATGTTCTGCTAAATGTTGAGCACTCATTTCTGATCCACAAATCCCTTGAAGATGTGGAGTATAAAAATATCTATCGACGGGCAGTGGTGGCGCACGCCTTTAATCTCAGCACTTGGGAGGCAGAGGCAGGCGAGTTCTGAGTTCTGAGTTTGAGTTCGAGGCCAGCCTGGTCTACAGAGTGAGTTCCAGGACAGCCTGGGCTACACAGAGAAACCCTGTCTCAAAAAACAAAACAAAACAAAATATCTATCGTTGGGGCAGGAGAGATGGCTCAGAGCTTAAGAGCACTGACTGCTCTTCCAGAGGTTTTGAGTTCAGTTCCCAGTACCACATGGTGGCTCACAACCGTGTGTAATGGGATCTGATGCCGCCTTCTGGTGTGTCTGAAGACAGCAACAGTGTACTCGTATGCATAGAGTAAATAAATACATCTTTAATATATATATCAATCATTTTAGTAGGGCATGGTGATATATGATTTTCATCAGAGCACTTGGGAGGCAAAGGTGAGTAGATCAGTGAGTTCAAGGCCAGCCTGATACAATCACGTCTTTACTAAATTAATACCAGTGCATGTTAGTTTTACCTTCATCTTGGAACAACCTAAGATCACCTGGAAAAGTCTTAATGAGAGAGGTGGCACTCTCTACATGGTTGATCTGTGGCTCCTCCTGAGGGTTCCTCTCATTGTTATTTGAGGTGGGAAGGCCCATCCTGTAGAAGTGAGGTCTGGTTCTTCCTCCCTGCCCCGTGCTCCCAGAAATAAGACTCAGACTCAAAATATATTTACAAATACCTTGGCCATATAGCTAGGCTCTTCTCTGACTTGATCATAACTTAAAATAACCCATTTATTCTAATCTACATTTTCCCACCTGTGCTCAGGTACCTTTCGTCTGTCTCGTCACATCTTCTTGGGTGAATGTCTCGTATTTGGCACTGTCCCAGAATCCTTTCTGCCTCCTGGATGTTTCACCTCCTGTTCCCTGCCTAAGCTATAGCCCATCAGATTTATTCTGATCCACATCCATACAGACACAATATAGTCTGTCTACAGTACCCTGAACACAGGCAGAACCTACCAGAGCTGTTCCCTGAACCGCTTCAGGGTGATAGAAGTTGACTGGGCACCAGCAGCCACAAGAAGATGGCACAGGGGCATTTGTTGACCACTGAGTTTCTGACTTGGTTTCCCTGAAAGTGATTGTACTGGCTGGTTTTGTGTGCCAAGCTGACGAAAGCTAGAGTCAACACAAGAAAGGAGCCTCAGTTGAGGAAATGCCTCCATAAGATCCAGCTGTAGGGCATCTTCTCAATTAGTGATCAGTGGGAGAGGGCCCAGCCCATTGTGAATGGTGCCATCCCTGGGTTCTATAACAAAGCAGGCTGAGCAAACCAGGGGAAGCAAGCCAGTAACACCCCTTCCTGGCCTCTGCATCAGCTTCTGCCTCACTTCCTGCCCTGTGTGAGATAAACCCTTTCCTCTCCAGCTTGCTTTTTTTTTTTTTTTTTGGTCATGGTGTCTCACCACAGCAATAGAAACCCTAGCTAAGACAGAGATGGACTAGAAAAGAACTATTATAGTCACATAAATAAAGCAAACAAGCCTTTTCTTCCCCTAAATTCAGTACCCTGAACATAGGCAGTACTAAATTTGGGGCACATTGTCACAGCATTAGATAGTTTGTTGACTGAAATAGACATTGGTATCAGGAATAGGTTTGTAGCTATGCAAAAGCTGACCATGTTGTCTTTTGGGAGAAACATGAGAGGCTTTGGAACTTTAGGTTGGAAAACTCCTTGCTATTTCCAGGGCTTGGAAAAGCAGTAATACTGTAGGAAATGTGGACTGCAGGTGCCTGGCTCCTGAGATTTCAGAGAAGAAAGAAGGAGTCTACCATGAATCAGGTCTGGGTCTTTTCATGTGATATTTTGAGATTCTGTTTGCTGTTCAGGATAGGGCTGAAGAATCACCTTTGAGAACAGCTCCGCTGTGGTGAAACCTTCTGTAGTTCCCTAGGGTCGGCACAAACGCTGGCCAAAGTGGGGCCAGGCCAGATCCTGAACTGGAAACCAAACTTGGCAATCTAAGAGTCATCTGGTACTAGTTTTTGAAGACACACACACACACAAACGCACACACACACACAAAACAATTTTGAGGGAGTCAAGGAGAGCACCTGAGTCTTGGCACCTTGTGGTAAGGTTTGAGTCTTTGGAGACAGTCTCTAAGAAGCCTCAGGTGAAGCCTCAGGTGGTATGGAGGAGACTCTAGGATATTGGAGATGCCGGGACTATAGGATGGCCTCTGATGGGAGCTGCAGATTTGGAATGAGCTAAAAGAAGCAGGAAACCGTTTGCAGTAAATTGCAGGGCAGTGGACCGCCCAAGGCTTTTGTGTCCCAGGAGGCTGTTTGGCTCTGAACTATCCAGTTTTAATTTATACTACTGGATTTTGAGTTTTGCTTAAGTGAGTATTTATTTTATTTTTTAATGTCCAAGTTCTTCCCTTTTGGGATAAAAACTCTCACTAGATGCCATTATTTTGTGAAGTACAACAAATTTAAGCTTATCCCCGACTAGCTGACAAATGAATGAGACTCAGACTATGGTTATTTTATTTGACTTTGACAATTACTGGGGGGGTAATCCTTAATCTACTCTTCTCACTGCTGGCCTGGTTAGCTCCCCAGTGGTGTACCCCAGATACTTGCTGTTTCTCCTGGTCATGTGCTCATGGTCCGTTTCCGCTCATGGTGGCTTCCTCCTCTCCTCTCATTCTTCCTCCTTCTGCTCTCTCCTCCTCCAACCAGGTCTCTCCAGACCCACCTACCTCTAATCCCTTCAGTAATTGGCTGTAGTTAATTTTATTTAACCAATAGTTTTAAATCACAAAACCAGGTTTGCACAACAAAAGCTTGTAAATGTGAGAAGTCACTCAGAGGCCTTGACCCTCAGAGTAGACTTTAGCATTGCAGTACACAGCAACAGAGCAAACCTCAGCAACGGACTATTTTTTGGAGGAGTTATGTTGTCCTGTTTATGTTTTTTATTTTTCTTATGTTTCTGTATTGGGGATTTAGGCATCTGGCATTATTTGTTTAGTTATTTTTTTATTCATTTTAAAAATCAGCTCTATTCTTTCAGTTACAATATCTGCAATATTCAAGGGGGGCATAGAGACACAAGTGCAGAGTGTGTTGTTCAGAATCCCACAGTCCAGAAGCTCTGGATGCTTGCCAGAAGCTTTATATTATTCCCTGGGAGCGTGTCAACAGCTGTCTGCTAGTATCAATAAGCAATTATCATACTAGTCAATTAATAACAGTGGCACCTTTGACTTCAATAACATGGAGAACAACCAACCAGGGGCAGCATGGGATGTACTGGATTTCAATTAATAAGATTAGGAAAGGGAGGGAAAGGGGTGGGTCAGGATACAGGATTCGTATTTAATGGACTTGAGAGGCTAACACGGGGAGGATGACATAAGTATCCAGATGGATTTTGGAAAGGCAGAGTGGTTAAAGGTTAAGGATTAAGCATTAAATTGACTTTGGAAAGAGAGAAGGAGAAATTGAGAGAGAGAGAGAGAGAGAGAGAGGAGCTAGGAGGGGAAAGTTGAGACTGTTATAGTCCACAGATGCTAGCGTCTGTTAAAGCTA
>NW_021604663.1:3568560-3574435 GCF_004785775.1 Grammomys surdaster | reverse complement strand
GAGAGAGGGAGAGAGGGAGAGAGGGAGAGAGGGAGAGAGGGAGAGAGGGAGAGAGGGAGACTGTTATAGTCCACAGATGCTAGCGTCTGTTAAAGCTACAGAAGGTTATAATTAAGAAGTATGAAAGAGGGCTGGAGAGATGGCTCAGTGGTTAAGAGCACTGACTGCTCTTCCAGAGGTTCTGAGTTCAAATCCCAGCAACCACATGGTGGCTCACAACCATCTGTAATGAGATCTGATGCCCTCTTCTGGTGTGTCTGAAGACAGCTCCAGTGTATTCATAAATAATAAATAAATAAATAAAGTATGAAAGAGAAGAGGGCAGAGATGAGATGGGAGAAAGGGCATAGGACTAGGAGGGGTGGTGTATGAGGCATATCCTTAGAGTGGAGTCGAGCAAACTGGGTGAAGAAACCCAACAACAGGCCAAACACCTAAGAGCCATAGACAGAACAAGCAAAGCTATCATTAGACAGACAAGAATAAAATTGGAGAAAAAGAATACCAGCACAGCTGGGCTGAGCTGAAAGATGAACAAGTCTGAGGACGTACAGAACAGAACAGGGTATGTGGTCAGCACGACACTGCTCTGAGTCAAGCTGTTTTCAGTGTCAGTAACTGGAAGGTGTGGAACAAAATGGCTGCACTATGCTAAGGGAACAGACCTCAATAGAGATGAAGCTCTTAAGGGTCCATGTTAAGGTATTAGGAACACTGTTTGTGGAGGAAGAAGCTTCTTCTTTTTTGTTTGTTTGTTTGTTTGTTTGTTTTTTGTTTTGTTTTTCTGAGACAGGGGACAGGGTTTCTCTGTGTAGTCTTGGCTGTCCTGTAACTCACTCTGTAGATCAGGCTGGCCTCAAACTCAGAAATCCGCCTGCCTCTGCCTCCCAAGTGCTGGGATTAAAGACGTGTGCCACCACTGCCCAGCAAGAAGCTTCTCTCTGAAACTATTAGCAGTTACACAAAGGTGACATCTGTCCCAGGGCTGGAGTGACAGGCAGAGAGGAGGACAGGCTTCTCTGCTGCTGTGGAATCTTAGCTGGCCTGCAGGTATGCCACAGTGGCAGGCGGTCTCCTGGCACTTAGCCCACACTTGAACACTGATGTTTTAAAATCCTTTCTCCTTCTTCATGGGCAGCAGTTCCCAACCTTCCTAAGGTGGCAACCCTTTCATACAGTTCCTCGTGTGGTGATCACACTGCCGTAAAAGGATGTCATTGCTGCTTCATAACTGAATTTTCTACTGTTATGAATTATAATGTAAATATCTGATAAGCAGCCCCCTAAAGGGTCTCCACCAACAGGCTGTGAACCACAGACTTCCAGGCTCTGTGTTCCTTGTTCCAGGTTGTGGACAGAATCCTACTCGACAAGCCAGTGTGGGTGCAGGGATCCCCTACTCGGTCCCAGCATGGAGCTGCCAGATGATCTGTGGCTCGGGCCTAAAAGCTGTGTGTCTTGCAGCCCAGTCCATAGCTATGGGCGACTCCACCATTGTGGTTGCTGGAGGCATGGAGAATATGAGCAAGGTAAGTGCAGAGGTGCTGACGACACTGTCCTGGCCACCGAGGGAGCATGTCCTGCTGAGGAACACACAGAAAAGGACTCAGCTTGACCTCTGCCTGAGTGCCTATTTCTCTCCAGGTTGGATGAGAAATCTCAGGGGAAGAAGAACAGCCTATCAGCCAGGCAGCTGGAGGAGAATATAATTTCTCTAAGCTGCTGTTCCAGAAGCATACAGTGTTTTCTGAAAAGAACCCACAAGACCATTTGGTTGCTCTCCCTGCTCACTATGTAGCCAAGGCTAGCCCAAGACTTGCTATATAGCCTAGGCTATCCTTAAATGCTTTTCTCTCCTGCTTTGCCTCCAGAGTGCTAAGATTACAAGCATGTGCCACCATGCCCAGCAAAACATTCCTTTTAAATCTTTGGATATTTTCCAATAGTCTAAACTTTTTAAGCTGTCTTCCTTAAAAATCTTCATTTGAGAACGCTCCTTTCTATCATGCCCAAAGAGGTACTAAACATGTCTGGTACAGCACATTCATCTTGAGAACACAAGAAAGGTCAAAGATAATCCACAGGCAACTAACTTCTGAGAGGTGTCCTCCTTAGGAAGTTGACACCAAGGTCATTAAGGCCCTGAGTCATCCAGATTTATAATTCAGCTCTCTACTTATTATCAAAGAAGAAATTAATTAATTATCCTAGTGAGGTCCCCAAAGGTTCCACTTGAGATGCTGTCAAGTTTATCACTTCTCATGGTGAGTTGTTTCCCATCATGCACTACGCTAATTCTCCACTTCTTAGAAAAAATATAGCTGGGGTTTGGTGGTGAACACCTCTACTCTCAAACAGACAGAAAGAATAATAACAATAAATGAAATAAAAACATTTATAACCCATATATTCGTGGAGGGTGGGCACATGCACCCACACTTATGGAGGTCAGAGAGTGACTTCCTAGAGAAGAATCTCTCCATCCCAACAGGTGGGGGTTGAACTCAGGACATCAGGCTGGGTGCAAGTGCCTGTGTGTACTGGCCCATCTCACCAGTACTACCTTCTTACTTTTTTTCCGAGTGTGTGTGTGTGTGTGTGTGTGCGCGCGCACGCGCACGCACGCACGCATGTGTGTATTTTTCTGTCTGCTTGCTTTTCAAGGCAAGGTTTTTCTGTGTAGTCCTGGCTGTCCTGGAACTCCCTATTAAAGCAGAGTACTGGCCTCAAACTCAGAGATCTGCCTGTTTCTGCCTCCTAAGTGCTAGGATCAAAGGTGTGTGCCACCATGCCCTAATCCCCTACCCCCTGAGTTTAGTCAAGGTCCTAAGTAGCTTGCACTAGCCTGGAACTCCCTGTGTTCCAAGCTGGCCTCAAATTCACAGAAATCCACCTATCACTGCCCACAAAGTTCTGGCACTACCTTTTTTTTTTTTTTTTTTTTTTAAGTGACTAAATGTTCTTTGAGTGAGACAGTAGAACATAGAATTCCTAGTTCATCCTCCGTTGAACTTCTAGAGAGACTGCCCCATGGCTGAAAGTACTAGGGCAACTGAACTCAAACAAGTCAGGTAGGATTCTTTGAACCAGGAGCATCCTGTTCCTAGACTCAGCTCACCAATCCAAGGTATAGCTCATCCCTACAAAGTGTTCCAATTTTCACCTGGAGCCAGAGCCCAGAACAGTCCAGTAGAATAATCCAGACCATGATCTGCACACAGAACACAAGGAGCCTCTGTTGGTGTGAATGTTTTTGTTATTTTATTAGATTCTTTTTTTTTAAGATTTATTTATTTATTATATGTAAGTACACTGTAGCTGTCTTCAGACACCCATATGAGGGTATCAGATCTCATTGTAGATGGTTGTGAGCCACCATGTGTTTGCTGGGATTTGAACTCATGACCTCTAGAAGAGTAGTCAGTGCTCTTAACCGCTGAGCCATCTCAACAGCCCCTTTATTGGATTCTTATACCCCTATCTCCCTTCCAATCTTTGTGTACCAGCATGGCTTCCAACTCCCTTCCACTAGCTAGGTGGGAGAGAAAGAAGGCTAGAGAGAGGGAAAGGGGACATAGACCTCTTTTGACTACTTCCTGCTGATTGGGTGCATTGAGTTCCTTAGGGCAGGTCCAATTTCATCTTCAGGATATGTCCATATCTTCTCATCAAACCACAAAAGCAAACAGCAGCAGCAGCGTGGAGCAGGAGCTCCTCAGGGCATGCATGTGTACAGGCACACACACACAGACACACGCACACATGAGTACGCTCGCACACACGCACACACATGCACACATGAGTGAGTGCACACACACGCACGTATACACACAGACATACACACACAGACACACGAACACATGAGTGCACACACACACACACACACACACACACCTACCTCTGGCATTTATTTCCTCTCCAGAGTCCACAGAATTAAACTACCTGCAGCTGGCAAAAATCATGCCTCTCCTAGAGCACAAGACAGTCATATTTACAGCTGTGGGCAAACTGAAGTAGTGCCATACCCCAAACCTGGAATTAAAACAACAAAAAAAAATTCACAAAATATAACTTGGTTTTTAAAGAAGCCAAAACATTCACTATACACCTCCTCAGGTCAGATCTCCACCACTGCAGATCCCAGACCAGAGGGAGACAGGAATCGGGCTAAGTTGGTTTGGGCTTGCTTTTCCACTGTGAGGAAGAGTCAAGTTGCACATTGCCAGTTAACCTTCTTGTCATGGCCCTTGGTCAGGACAGACCCCAGAGGACAGACTTCACCGATCTCCTAGAGGGTAGGTAGAACATGTACAATACACCCATGGTGAAGCAGGCCAGGCCCTGCTGTTTAAGAGCTGAGGCTGAGAAGCATGTGAGCCCTGAAGCTCAAGACCAGCCTGGATCACATACAAGTCCTGGTCTCAGAAACCAACAAGAAGAACGCAGCTGAGGATCATGGAGAGCTGCCCCTCCCTCTGCAGGAGGCTTCCATCCCATCCGTCTCCCCGAGTGCTGTCCTTCAAGCTGGCTCTACAGCATCTGCCTCCAATGTTCAAAGTCTGGCCTTGGAACACACTGGTCAGAGGCCTAGGGAGCTGAGCCACTGCAGAGCTCAGGAAGAGCAGGCTGCAGGTCACAGAGTGAACGGAGTCCTTCTGGTTAGATGGACTAAGCTGCATACCAGCACCCAGGGCTGCTGTACGTGCTCACAAGTATGGAGTCAGTGCTGTTATTCCCAACTTAAAGGTGGGAATACTGATGACCAGAGCCACCACTTAAATTGATGCCTTTTGTTTGTTTACTTCTTAAAAATAATCTATATACAAAATTAACAAATTTGACTGTTTAATTATATCATTTCATTTATTTTCTTTTTAAGTGTATGTATGTACACATACCTATAGTTACCCCCTTGGAGACCAGAGCCCTCAGGTTCCCTGTGTTAGCTGGCTAACCTGGGTGCTGGGAACCGAACACGGGTCCTCCGGAAGCTGTAGAAGCTCCTAGCTGCAGAGCCATCTCTCTAGCCCCTAATTATCATTCTATTCATAGATACTATTGTACTTTGACTAATTCACCTGTCTTGACTCCTTGTCCCTTAATCTGTTCATTGTATTCTGACTGCTTTTGAATTGCTGGGAGTTAAAAACTCTTTGACTCAGACACCCTCCTCTCAGTTCATTTTACAAGCTGAGTATTCTCCCCATGGGTATTATGTCTCCTACCAAGAGAGATACTGGATGTGCTGGAGCGACAGGTCTGTTGGGAATTGGCTCTAATGCTTTGAATGAATCCGGAATTCAAATCAGAAATCTGCATGTCTAAATGCTGGAGGTCCTTGTCCCCAATTGGGTTTTGATTGATCAATAAAGAGCCAATGACCAATGGCTGGGCAGATAAACTGAGGCAGGACTTTTGAAATTCACTGGACTAGGATCCGGAAGAGAGGAAAAAGAGGAGAATGGCCATATCTCTGAGGGAGATAGGTCAGATTTAGAGTTGCAGAAGAAAATTCATCCAAAACGTATGTGTAAAGGGAAAGCAGTCCTATGGGAGGGGCTTCCCAGAATGTAATAGGCCAGCAAAGATAAACCATAGATTTAGAAGGTGTTGAGCCAGGAGTACTGGAGGGAAATGTGTTCTAGCCCAGTAGAGGATTAGAACTGCCCAGCTTTTGAGACCTAGTCAAGACATTTTAAAATTTACTGGTGTGTGTGTGTGTGTGTGTGTGTGTGTGTGTGTCTTTCATTGGAGAATCCAGATAGCTCTTGGGCAGGTCCACAAGTGTGAGCCATTTGGAGCTCAGAGAGAGCTAACTAACTACCTCAAACAAGTCAGTGCTGAAGAGCTTGTCCATTCTTGCAGGGGACCCAAG
>NW_021604663.1:3532061-3568160 GCF_004785775.1 Grammomys surdaster | reverse complement strand
GAAAACGTAGCCAAAAAATGGCAAGTGAGCAGAGAGGCCCAGGACAAGGTTGCAGTTCTGTCCCAGAATAGGGCGGAGCATGCGCAGAAAGCTGGCCACTTTGACAAGGAGATTGTGCCAGTGCTGGTGTCTTCCAGAAAAGGTGAGTGAGGAGGCCACAGTTACGATGAGCCTGTGTGGAGGCATGGATGACACCTGTGAGGATGATGTGTAGGGCTTTGTGGATTTGGCTCATTACAAGTTGTAAAGGTGTAGGCGTTATACATTTGAATGGGGGAGGGCAGGTGGTGATGTGTTGTGTTCTGAGACATGGTCTTGCTGTGTAGCCTGGATGGCCTAGGGCTCACTATGTGGACCAGGCTGGGCTCCAGCTGCTGGGTGATCTTCCTGCTTCTACCTGCTGAGTGCTGGGATTGCAAGTGTGTGCCAGCATACCTAGCTGGAAAATACTGTCAACACAGCAGGGTATGGACACACGGGGAACTGTCATCTTCACAATGTCCCCAGCTGCAGTGTGTATCCCATGGGTTTCATGAGAAGTGCAGCATCAGGTTGTGGTTCACAGAAGACCCGACTCTCCTATGCAGTTTAAATAAAGTCTTTCCGGTCGCTCCCATGGGATCTTCACAAGAAGCATCTTGTTAGCTTACTTGTCATGATCTGAAGCAGAGTCTGACACTGATGTGCAGCTCATACAAGGTGGATTGCACCACTTCTGACCCACTCAGTTGTATCTAGCTAGATGCAATGACACAAACCTGTGTCCATACAATACAGAGAACAGCTGCCCTTAGGAAGGGCTGTGGAGTTGTAACACAGGGTGAGTGTCTCTCAAAGAGTTCCCTTGGGAGAGCATGCAGTCATTCTAGCAATTCCTACTGGAGGGGAATTAGGAAAATGGTAATAGCCTTTTCTTCCAAATGTCACTCCTCTTGACTCTGAGTCCTCAGTCCCAGAACTCTGCCTTCTCTGTATTCAATCCAAGTAACTGGTTCTGCTCTCTGCAGGTCTTACAGAAGTGAAAGTCGATGAGTTTCCCCGTCATGGGAGTAACCTTGAAGCCATGGGCAAGCTGAAACCTTACTTTCTTACTGATGGGACAGGAACGGTCACATCTGCTAATGCAACAGGTGTGAGTTCTGAAGGGCACTGAGGGAAATATCAACTCTGGTAAAGTCTACCAAGTGAATATGTCTTTCTACACAAAATGATTCTTAAAGCTGGGCTTAAGGGGAACACTTGGTCTTTCCATATTGTTGGTTAACCTGTGCTGATGTGATTTGTTTTCTTGATATCTACACTGGACATACAAGTGAAAAGTGTAAATAGCAGGGCATGGTGGTGCACACCTTTCATCCCAGCACTTGGGAGGCAGTAGAAGGTACACATCTTTTGAGTTTGATGCTAGCCTGGTTTACAAATTGAGTTCTAGGACAGCCAGAGATGTTATACAGAGAAACCCTGTCAGGATGCTCACCAACACCACCTCCAAACTAAAAAACTCCAGAGTACCACACACCTGTATTGCCAGCACTTGAATGGCAAAGGCAGGTAGATTTCTGTGGTTTCAAAGTCATCCTGGTCTTAGAGAAATGTAGGCTAGCCAGGAATACATAGTGAGACACTCTGAGAACAAAAGAAAGCCGCTGAATGTTCATCCAAGTCCTATTTTTCCAGTTCAAGGAGCCCACAGTACCTGTGATCACAGTAAGGCCTAGGCTTACTTTTTGGTTTTCTTTCTTCATCATCCCTGTAAACCCCCACAGTTATTGGGGTACTGTCATAATGTATGATGGATATCACATTTGACTTGACCATTTCTAAGTTCACTGTGAAGTCTGATGAATCACAGCAAACAGAACCATTTGGCAAGATGTCAGTAGTTTAATGCTTTCAGATGGAAAAGGAGGAAGCCCTGGGTCCATACCTGAAAGGAGCCCTGGAGACACCAGGTCACTTATTTACAGGAATGAATGATGGTGCCGCTGCTGTGGTTCTTATGAAGAAGACAGATGCTGAGCGTCGGATGCTGAAACCTTTAGCACGAATAGTCTCCTGGTCACAAGCTGGTGTGGACCCTTCTGTTATGGGAGTAGGACCAATTCCAGCCATAAAGCAAGCTGTGAGTCTCTTTAGCAACGTGTATGTGTTGTCAGGCACATGTGTGACAGGGTTTGGGGAAGCCCAGGCTGCTTTCAAATTCAGTGTAGCCGGAGGATGGCTTTAAACCCCTGCTCCTGCAGCCAGCGCTTTCTCAGTCGATGGTTAGAGGTGTGCATCACTGGCAACCTTAACTTGAACATGCCTAGCTTTTCTGAGTGAACAGTGTTGCTCTTTAACAAACCTTTCCACTCTCAAGTTCATTGTTCCCACTACCAGGTCCCATTTGCTGCAGCCTAGCTCTAACCTTCCCACCTCTCCACCCCAACCTCCCCAGCACAGGGGTTGCAAGTGGGTATCTCCATGCCTGGCTTTCTTAGAGTGTGGGCTCTGGGGATTGAACTCAGGTGCCATGTAAAACACGTTGTTCGCAGTCTTTGCCAGTTCAGGCTTTTTAAAAATAAAATGTTGTGCTACGTGCACATACAAGACAGTCTGGACTTTGTACCTTAGGGACATTTTAGATGATTGCATCCTTTTGCTTCTGAGACTGAGCTTTGCTCTGTAGCCCAACCTGGCCTCAAACATAGGTGTCCATCTCAGCCTCTTAAATGCTGAGATTCCAGGTGTGCCACTGCGCCTAGAGCTCTACACTATGGAGTCACTAAACGAGAACACTATGCTGGCCCATCTCAGACTCTTCACGCCTTGTTACACTGTTTCAGACAGGGCCCACTGAGGCATACCTAACTTCAGAGAAGCACTTTCCAAGTCCCATACATCATGTAGCTGTCAACTCTTAATGGTTTAACTCAAATTCCTTTTCTTTTTCTTTTGTAGGTTGCAAAGGCAGGCTGGTCCCTGCACAGTGTTGATGTGTTTGAAATCAATGAGGCCTATGCTGCTCTCTCTGTTGCAATAGCTAAAGAACTTGGATTAAACCCTGAGAAGGTAACCAATGTGAAGTTGTGTTTGCCACTGAACTTGTACAACCCATGTTGCTTTTTACAGTAAGAACTAATTCATATCAGAGTCAGTGGAACATTCTAGAAACAAGGGAGACAGCAGGTGTCACACAGGCATTACTTATTCCTAACCTTTCAGTGAAAGTTGAGTTTGAAAGGATGGTTTGCTAGCATAACACTGAGGAGAGGACTATCAAACAGGTGTTAGCCTGTGCCCAGAGGACTGACTTCAAATTCTTCTTCCCTGTAGGTCAACATCGATGGAGGAGCCATTGCCCTGGGTCATCCTCTGGGAGCATCTGGCTGTAGGATTCTAGTGACCTTGTTACACACGCTGGAGAGAGTGGGTGGGACCCGTGGTGTTGCAGCCCTGTGCATTGGAGGTGGGATGGGGATCGCAGTGTGTGTCCAGAGAGGATGAGCTGCCTGACAGCCAGCACCCTTGGACAGTTCCTGTTAAATCAGTGAAACACTAAGTAGAAAGTGAAGTCAGAGGGCCAGAGTGAGGACAGGAATCCAGGTGGACAGCTTGCTTTAATGTGAGACACCCAAGGCTAAGACATTGCACCCAACATTGTTATAAATAAAAGGGAAATCCAATCAGTCATCAAGGGCTCCAGAGTGAACAGCATTTTCATAACTTCCGTGTTTCTCGTCTTTGCTCTCTGGGTGTAATTTTATCAGATCATCAATCCGAAGGATGGTGATTGCAGCCTCTGTTGCAAACTTCAGGCTCTTCACTTTAACTATGGTTGGTTCAAACACCCCTGCTTGCTTGTTGTCTCGTGGTTTCCCATGGACCAAATCAAGACCAATCCTGTAATGGTGAAAATCAAATTCAGTGTCCAAGCTGATGTGGTGGGGTGTCCTAGCTATTCTAGTCCAAAAGACCATGGAGCTCCAACAAGCATGCCTCTGGAGTAGAATAGCTGAGAGTGTAGCAGAGAAACCTCATCTATCAAACACTGAGCAAACAGTCACAAGTTGGATGTTATATGTCCAGTTGTGCACAGTTTGGTGGCCAAAGACTCTTTTGTTTAGTGACAACACAGCTGTTCTGGTTGGTGTAGATATGCTTTATGATATCCTTATAAGGATCAGAGTGTCCAAGGATGTAATATTGAGACTGTATCACTCTAAGCTCAGAGCTGCCTAAAATAAGTAAGCCTACCCCAGGATCATCCTCTTGGCCCTTCCTGTAGACTACTCAGGGAGTCACAATGGGGCCCAGAATCGACACCTATGACACAACACTAAAAATTAGCAGGCACTATTACATAGACAGGTTATCAAGCAACAATGATGCCCGTGATGTTTCAGTATGTGACAAGTCCCAAAGTATGTATTTCTCAAAGGTGGAGGGAGGGACAAAGGTACTGTGATAAACTTAGAATAGTTGACAACAGAACACAAGGAAACCATATACTTACCACTTCAGATTTTTACGTTCTGGGTTAACTTGAGCCTCATTGTGAAAAGCTCTTAACTTGGCAACCAGGTCAGTGGAGTCTTGGGCAGCATTCACTGCCAGTGTATTAGGAATGACAAGCAGAGATCTTGCAAACTCTGCAATAGCAAGCTGTTCCCGTGATCCCTAAGGAAAAACACATGAGGTGTGTTCATGAAAGGAAACAAAGGATACAGCAGGTCTCTGACAGGGTATGAGGTAAACCCAACCCCAACTGCTATGCCTTCTGAAGCCAGTCTTACCATACTCGTTGCATAGTTCTCAAGGTATATGGACAGGGCAGCTTCTACAGCGCCTCCACCTGGGACCACAGACTTTGACTCCAAAACTCTCTTCACCACACAAAGAGCGTCATGCAAAGAGCGCTCCATTTCGTCACACATGAAATCATTTGCTCCTCGTAAGATAATTGAGGCAGATGTACGAGCCTTAGTACTACAAAAAACGTGAAGTATTAGCATTTATAATTAGTGAACATTAACTACACACACCCGTGACTAAATCCCACTCACAAGACATTTAGCTATAAGGCACCAAGAACAATGTCTAGACCATGTACAAGAGACAAAACACACTTCATCTCCATGTACAATGTCCAATATTGCTTTATCCCATGCGTATAACCGCTCCTATCACTAACAGACTAGAGCAGCAAATTAATGGGAAAGAATTCTTTTTACAACACAATTTCCACTGCTTTATTACTTACAAAGCAGTTCTTACTTTTTGATTAAGATCAGTTCATCATCACAAATTCTCTCCTGTACGACCTCTTCAGCTTGTCCCAACATTGTTGCTTCAAAAGTTTCTTCACCTTCCAAATTGGCCAGTGTAGACAGGATGCTTGCTATATAAGAGAGTCATAAGACACATTTCTCCCTCTTAGTTTTAGTATACGGAAAGGCAGTGCATTATTTTAAGGTTCCAGACAAGCCACTACCATAACCCAAGACAAAACTGCCACTTTCAAGGTAAAACCTTAGTTTATTCATTTCCAACAAATTCAGTATATTAAAGACCTGTCCCATTTCCTGTCACCTAGAAAATGGCTCTATAAACCTATTAGAGCACAACAAAGAGAAAAAAAATATTTTTGAAATGTAGTGGCAATACTTTAATCTAAAAACTTTTGACCCAGTGACATATATTACTGAGAAGTTGTCTGTCTCAGGTTAGGAAAAGACATACCATACCTCCAGAAGCTTTTGCAATACGCTTGAGGTCTCTTTTTAAAACTCTTCTAACGGCCATGGCACCGGCTTCCACAAAATACTTCAGACACATATCATCAATCCCACCAGTAGTTAGAATAACATTAGCACCAGTTGCCAGGATCTTCTGAATTCTCTCCTTGGTGATATCTGATTCTCTACAGAGAATGTTTCAATAAACCAAAATTAGCAACTTCAGTTTTTTAAACAATGGAACGGTAACTTTCACTGGTTATACATGAACCTATATTAACTCTTTTTTCCCATTAAACCCAGAGATTAAATCAATCAAATTTATGTAAATTTCAAGGACTTGAAGATAACATTTCACCCAGCAGTGGTGGCGCACGCCTTTAATCCCAGCACTTGGGAGGCAGAGGCAGGTGGATTTCTGAGTTCGAAGCCAGCCTGGTCTACAGAGTGAGTTCCAGGGCTACACAGAGAAATCCTGTCTCAAAAAACCAAAAAGAAAATAACATTTGCTCTTTCTACTATTTGAGTTCCTAACTAAGGGCAGTTTTAAAAAAGATACTCCCTTGCACTGTCTCCTACCTCAAAGTTGTAGTAGAGATTAACAATCCCAAGATAGCATTACTAAGGCTGTATGAAGCCAAGACAAATATAAGTAATCCAGCCCCACATAGTGGGATAAGAAAATAGTTTAGAGTTGAACCAATAGAAGTTATGTAAGACCATGAAATGAAGAATATTGAGATATACAAGGGTATATATTAAAGAATAGATGACAAAGAGGCTTATGTTCTGAGACAAGGCTATGACTTGTCAAAATCTGTTTCTTTCAAATGAGTCTATGTTGTTAAAATCAGAATGACTAGAAGGATGAAAGACTTCAGAGACAGAAACCAGAGGTACAGAATATATCAAGGACAGAACAGCAAAGGACTCCTGAAGCTGGGCTGGCCTCAAACTCACAGAGATGACCCGCCTCTGTCTCTCTGGACTAAAGGTATGTGCCACCACAGCCAGGCCCATTTGTGGACATTTATAATAAATCAAGAGGCAGTCACATGTACTATGTAAATCATACCCAAATATGAGACAGAGTAAAAGTCAATTATTTAAGCAAACATTTAACTATGTTACATGTACATAACAGACATATTGGTCAGTAATAGGTCAATTATACAATAGCAATTCCCTGACAGTAAAATGGAGTAAAAACTGTCTGCTGGGGTGATGTCACTGCAGCCACAGTCAGCACTGTGTACTATTGTGTCACAGTGGCATAGCACAAACAGTCTTAGGAGAAAACTATAGCAGTCATATACAGTATCTAACAGCTGACAATAAACAACAGACTTTGGGTGCTTATTTGACATCAGTTTTGTTGTTTGTGACACAAGGCTACACCATGATGCCCACATTGACCACAATTTTTAAAAAAAAGATTTAGTTATTTTATATATACGAGTACATTGTTGCTGTCTTCAGATACATCAGAAGAGGCCATCAGATCCCTTTACAAATTTGGCTGCTGGGAATTGAATTTAGTACCTTTGGAAGAGCAGTCAGTGCTCTTAACTGCTAAGCCTCTCGCCAGCCCAGTTCTTGGTTTTCAATGACCCCATCCACCTGTTTTAGACATCTAAACATTAGACATTTAAAGCACAGCTTCTGCACGCACCTCTGTCTGATCTGGTCCAGCTTCTCAGGGTCTGTGATAACCACCTGCACACCAAGCTTCATCTTGGTTTTCTGGAGGCTGAAGTCAAGACAAGCGATTTTTGCATTAACTATTCTCTTGGGCATGCCTATAAATGAATAAAAGGTCAGTTAATTACACTAAACCTTAGTTTTGGTTCCAAGTGCACATAATTTCTTTTAATTTACGCCCACCACTTTTTTCTTTTCTTTTTAAATGCAGGGTTTTGCTAAACAGACAAGGCTGGCCTGAATTCAGAGACCTGCCTGCCTCTCATACCTTAATGCCAGAATCAAATGAGTGAGCCACCAGCCCAGCACCTATGACACCATTTTGAACTTATTAAGAGCATGGTATATAAAGCACAGAGAGCTTTATTTGCAGAGGGCTCTGATTTGCAGCACACTCACTTACCCTGGGATCCAACCACACAGTTGAGTGCATAGCCATTGATCAGCATGCTTTCTATCTGACTCCTCCCGTGGGCTTTCAGAATATTAACAGCATTGACTGGATAGCGAGGCTGGCCTCTCAAATCTGTGTATTTAACAGCAAGCACCGCATCTACTACCATATTAGCAAAAAAATCGCCATTTCTGAGACAACCGTTAAGGGCAGCTGAAACAACAGAACAAAAGGCCCAGAGACCAAAAAGCCACTCAACTAGACTTTCTTTTAGCAAAGTAATTCACCAATGAAGAAAAGTACTATTACTATAATCAAAGTGACTTGTGAGTACGCACCACCACCACCTGCATTCAAATGCAGTTTTTACCATAGGAATGGTGGAAAGTCAGCAGCAGGATCAGTTGCTTCTCTCTACAAGATCAATTTGCAACAAACGGGCATTTTAAATTTCATTGTAGAATGTCAGGGGGTCAAATCAGTATGTTCCAACCTTTCCAGGAAGAAGTTCACGAATCCAATGGCCCTTTCTCTGGGTGAAAACTCTTCTACCCATTCTTTAAAATTTTCTTTTCTTTTTTTTTGGTTTTTCGAGAGTCATTTTAAAGAGCAAAAGGGGTAAGGGTCAAACTCCACTAAAACATTTAAGGATACATTCCAATAATTTTGGAAGACATGGATGTCTTAGCAGCATTGATCAGACAGTCTCTTCCAAGTTCGTCTGTGTTAATAATTAGGTTTTCATTGATATAACGCACGGCTTCCCTGTTAAGAGTGTGGAAAAGAAAAATAGAAACATGCCACTCAAAAGTTTTGTGTTTCACCACATTTTAGACACTATCAAATGTCACAGGGGATGGTTTTCTGTTCAGCCATTTCATATAGAGGAAAGACACGGAACAGCCCCCCCTCTTCAGATCATGGCACCTTTGATCTATCCCATAAGCATAGCCACTAAGCTCTATTAGGAGAAAATGTGGTAGTCAAATGGGAAAAAAAGTGCACTGAGTTCAGTACTCAAATAGTACCACTTGAATGCTAAGTTACAGTATTTCCAACTCAATGATTAATTAAAGCATTAAGATATAGTTTACTACCATTACACAAAATAACATGTTCTTTGAATGCAATTTTCTTACTTGCAGGCAAGACGATAGCCACTAATAACTGATGTTGGATGAATTTTCTGTTTGACTAGCTCATCTGCATTTTTCAGAAGTTCTGCTGCAATGATTACCTGTTGATCAAGAATTGCTTTTAATATACACGGCACTCAATATGTACAATGTATATAGGAAAACATTAACATGACCCAGCATTATTAACTTTACATTTTCACTTCATTTTTTAGTTTGAGACACCCCTGGCTGGTCTTAAATTCAGAGATTCTCTTGTTTTTGCCTTCCAAGTGCTGGGATTAAAGGCGCATGTGGCCATACCCAGCTATGATGTAAGTAGCATTATTAACCAGAATAGCCATGATAGACAAGTGAGTAGCAACTTGCTAAAAACATAAAGGAGACCACTATATATTCTGTGCAAATGGCCTAAGCAATTTTAACAGCCAGATAATGCTAAAAATCTAATACAGCAAAATTTATATCCATTACATTTAGAGATCTAGTGCAACAAAAGCTAGATAGGAATCAATCGAAATGATTTGTACCATTCCAGTGGATTCAATTAAATCTTAAAATCATTTAAAATAGAGAACACTGTGTTTTGCCAGGCCTAAAATCTTCCTCACCGAACAGTATTATACTACTAAGCTGGTTAACTCACAAAATGTTATGCTACTAGCCATGTTTGCAGACTAGCTATTAGCACTGTGCAGTAGCAAATTAACTTCCGCAAACTTCTACTTTCAATTCTTAAGATTTCCTGTTCACCTTTAAAATTCAAAAGTATCACTCAAACCTAAACCTGGTAACATTTTCTACATGTGAACATCATTATGGTAAGGGGTTAAAATAAGCCCCCAAATTCACAAGACTCCAGTATTTAGTCACCTTAAGTTCTTTCCCTACTTAAATTGGACAAAGTAGTTAACAATGGTTCATCTTCAAATGTTCGTGAGACTGCCTTAAAAGGTGACTTACTTATGACCTAGAATATATGATTCTCTCATGGATTCAAATCTAATACATTGACCATCTCTAGCCATTTCATGGTAGCATCTCACCACTGAGGTAGTTCCATCTCCAACTTCTTTGTCCTGCAGGTCAGCCAGCTCACACAGAACTTTGGCTGCAGGGTGTTCTACCTCCAGTAACTTCAGGATGGTGGCACCGTCATTAGTAATGGTTACATCCTGAGAAATATGAAGGAACAAGTAGTCAGCACAGAAGCCAACCTCCATGATGCTATACTTAGGTAAAAACAAAGACTTCACAGAAATTTTTTTTTTGAAATTTTAAAAAATTATTTTTATCAAGGCAACCAAGAACAATCAGATATACTTACACCAATATCATCCACCAACATTTTATCCAAGCCAACTGGCCCAAGAGAACTTTTAACGATGTTGGCAATAGAAGCGGCAGCCATAACTGCAGAAGAACAGTGAAAAATAAATAGAACAATGCATAACCAAGACACTCAACCACCTAGGATTTGCTCAAATCTACAAGTCTGTAACTACTATTTTTTTAAAAAACATCCTTACGTAGGGACTAGTGAAGGTTTTTATATCGAGTATTGGTGTGTCAACTGTTGTAAAGACTTTAATGCCTCAAAACATGAGCAATCCTTGTTACTACACTAGGAAAAAAAAAACCCTTTAAGGTACAGCTCAGCCTTTTCCTTCAGACTCCAGCAAGTTTTTAAAAAGAATATTAGATAGTCCCCCCGGGTAAAGTACTAGTAATTTCTAAGAGACCTGTTTAAAAAAAAAAAAAGCAGCAGCAGCAGCAGCAGCAGCGCAACACGAAACACAGTACCTACAAGCCAATGTTTTCAAGAACAGTCAAGAACAGGTTCAACCACAGCCAGCCACGTGCTAATTCGTATTAACGTTAACCACGATACAGGCAGCTAAGTGTCGCTTAGAAACGCTCAATTTGCATCCCGTTAAGTTTTACCGGGGGAGCAGCTGTCAACTGCAGATTTTGGACATCAAAGAACACGACCAGCGACGGGAAGCAACGCAAAAGCCACTTAAATTCGACGACGAGCGTTTTCTCATGGGCAAATGAACCGGTGAAAGCTATTCTTTTCTGGTTATGTCAGGGATGCTTCAACCGGGCTGGAACCCCAACAAAGGGGCCGTGGGGAGTGGTAGGCATGTATGTCTGGGGCTCCTCTAGTATGTATTGGGGCATGGACGCCCACACCCATCCTGAGCCTCCTCCCCCACATGTGCTGAATTCTCGAACATTCTTCCCTTACACGGTAGGACGCAATGGCGCCGAACAGGCCCGCCAGGGAGGGCAGATCCGGGGTGGTCTGACTTCTGAGGGAAATTCACTGTGCCAAGTGAGCAGCCCTGGCCTACCGACCGCGGCTGGGCCTCGGTCTGCGCCACCGCCGAGCCGGACCCAAGATTCTCTCGCCCATACCGTTCTGGGAGCGGATCGCCTCCCCAGTGCTGCGGTCCCCGAACACGGACAAAGGGCCCTCCATCTTCAGGAAACGAAGCAAATCTCACTACCGCCGCAGACAACCGATAGGTCCGCTCTGAAACGGGACAGCGGCCACCACGGTGGGGACCACGGCGTGGAGAGGCCCGAACGACGCCGCGGAGCCTGCTGGGTAACACGCCCCGCCCGCTCTCCGCGCTCCAACAACCGCAAGGGATGGTGGGAAAGAGGTGTGTAGAGGGGCCGACCCCCCCCCCCCAAAAAAAAGAAAAGAAAAAGGAAAAGAAAAGAAAAAAGAAGAAAAAGAAAACGCCGGAAGTAGGGGGCAGCCAGGAGCTGGGTCTCTGACTTTCTGATCAGTTAGAAACTGTGGAAGAAAGGCGCGAAAGTGGAAAACGGAAGTCAGGATCTTGGCCACGGCTAGCGTGTCCCGCCTCCCACCTCAACGTCTGCGGTGATTGGTAGACCAGAGATACCGATCGCTCACTCGGCCACTCAGCACTAGGGAGCTTATTAGTTCCGGGTCCTGGAGCCACTGAGGTACAGCCCGCTCCTGTAGCTTTTCCCACAGTTAACATGGCTGCGAGTGGTTATTCACCGAGACGGCCGTGAGCAAGGAAGGCAGAGCACTGTGAAGCTTTGCCCACGTCGCGTCAGAGATGGCGCTTCAGCCGCGGTTCTGGAAATGTCTGTCAGTTTGCAGGAACCTGGGTAACTAATCTCGCCCCACCTCCTTCCCTGCGCTCTTTGTACACAGTACACGTACATTTGCAAATCTGATTTTGTCCCTGATGTGGAATGCACCTCCCGAATCGGGTTGACAGTAGAATGCTATGGGTCTGTAGTGCTAACCTGTGGTCAGACAGCCATTTCTCCCGCTTCTGGGCCTTGCGATGGGAATGGTAAGAGCATCCCCTTCCCGTGCCTGTAGTAGTCATTTTAAAAGATGCATGTGATCGTTTGCATTTCCTAGAGTGTGGGTTCGCAGCCCTCTCCACCAGTTCCACCCCGGCGGTGCAGCCAGACGTGGAGACTAAGGAAAACGAAGCGGTGGCTCCAGAGTTCACCAACAGAAACCCTCGGAATCTGGAGCTCTTAGGTGTAGCCCGGAAAGAACGGGGCTGGGCTACAGTGTGGCCCAGCCGTGAGTTCTGGCACAGGTAATTAAAGTCGGCTTATGACCGACTGACAAAGCTGTGCATAGCACCTTACGCGTCAGTTTCATCAGTCCCTAACTGACCCTGCCAGATAAGCCTCAGGTTGTGTCAGGAAGATGACATATGAGTAGGAAACGACCTTGGAGCAAGCAACTAATAGTTGTTCTGAAGAAAACTTAAAAGGTAATAAGATTAAGAGACTGTGTACTGATGCCCCTCTGAAGGTGACATGTCAAAAAGCTGAGATCTAAAGGACAGAAAACCGTGAATCATTTACCGTGAAGGACGTTCTAGCAGAGGATAGAAGGCTGGGATTGAGGAACTGACAGGCCTGTGTACCTTGAGTTCAGTACCTAAAGACGTGAGTAAAATGTTACGAGAATAGAGTGGTAAGTAGCATTAGTTATTAGCTTACACGTTAGGGTAAACGATAGAGAATAAAGTTTGAGCCATAATGATTTTTTTAAGGTGGGGAATAAAAGTTGAAGTCTGTTAATAGAAACAAGATACGTTTAAAAAATTTGTATTCAGTTTAAAGCACTTACCGAGCTCCCTGAGGACCCAGGCGGCTCACAACTGTCTTTGATTCCAGTTCCCAAGGATCTGACACCCTCTTCTGACCTTGGGGGTGCAGAGACATAAGTTCCCCCAAAATACTCAGACACATGAAAGTAAGTGTTAAGTTTTATTTTGGGAGAACTGCATGGGTTAGACCAGGACCTTTAGCACACAAAGCAAGTGTTCTGCCTCTAAACTGTACTCCCCAGCCCCAAGACAGCTATTAACTGAAAACTTTGTTTTAACCAGCAGTTATGCTAGTTGCCTTGAATGTTTGTGCGAGTTTTTTTGTTTTTTTTGTTTTAGATTTATTTATTTTATGCATATGAGTACACTGCAGCTGTCTTCAGACACACCAGAAGAGGGCATCAGATCCCATTACAGATGGTTGTGAACCACCATGTGGTTTCAGGGAATAGAACTCAGGACCTCTGGAAGAGCAGTCAGTGCTCTTAACCACTGAGCCATCTCTCCAACCCCCAGTGTTGTTGCTTTTTTAAATTCAACTATTTAAACTATGTTATGAAGCAGGTGTAGCAGTTCTCTCCACTTTAAAGAGATAGAGGAATTGAAACTGAGGGAGACATGACAAGTCAATGCCAGAGCTAGTTTTCACATGTTTGTAATGTAACCTTGGAGCCCCGGCCTTAGATTATTACTGTACTCAGTGTTATCTGTGGCTATCTTGGTGAGTATTGTCGTTAGAGTGGGATTTTTCTGCTTTTGTTTATGTTTTTTCAATTTATTGGTATGCGCATACGCTCACAGGTTCATGCATATACCACATACACTTACATCATGTCCCACCTTTTAAGTCCTGGGGATTGAATGCAGTTTGTTGGCCTTGGTAGGAAGCACCTTTACCCACTGAACTGTTTTAACAGTGTACTCACTGAATTCTTGACGAACATGTAGGCTTTTTTTCACCTTAAGTAATTTAACTTTGGTAAATAGATTGTTTTTACGATTTATTCTCTTTTCTCCCCATTTAGGTTGCGAGTTGTAAAGACTCAGCATCATGTAGAAGCATTTGTTGAGCATCTTAACGGCCAGGTTGTGGTTTCAGCAACCACTCGTGAGTGGGCTATTAAGAAACACCTTTATAGTACCAGAAATGTGGTGGCTTGTGAGAGCGTGGGGAGAGTGCTGGCACAGCGGTGCTTAGAAGCAGGAATCAACTTCATGGTCTACCAGCCCACACCGTGGGAGGCGTCCTCGGACTCGGTATTTTTATTTTTATGTATTTACTTAAAAGGTAAACATTTGGCTAGGAGTGGTGGTACATGCCTTTAATTCCAGTATTCAGGAGGTCCCAGAGGCCAGCTTGGTCTCAGAGGGAGATCTCCACGGTCAAGGTCAGCTTGGTCTACAGAGCGAGTTCCAGGAATGTCAGGGCTATACAAAGAAACCCTGTCTCAAGAAACAAAAAAAAAAAGAAAACAGAAAAGAAACACAAATTTGGTGTGGTGTAGTAGAAGCAGAAGCAGACTTCTTGAGTTTAGGGCCAACCTGGTCTACCAAGCAAGTTTCATCTAGTCGGGGATATATAGTGAGACCCTGTTTCAAGAAAAAAAAAAAACAGTTGTTTTATGGTCACACAGGTCTATGATTCCAGCTGTCAAGAGGTTGACTTGGAAGAATCTCAAGTTCAAGGCTTGCCTGAGTAACTTTGTAAGCCCTTATCTCAGAATTTTAAGTGGGAAGGCCAGAACTGTAAGTCACTGGTAAAGCATGCTGGAGGCTATGTTCCTTCCGTCATAGGTCCAGAGTTGGGACGCAGCTCTGAGAGCGCTGCCTTGCGTGTGCAATCTCTAGCAACACACAGAGACAGCAGAGGGCTTTGGTTAGTTCTTGATGTTAGGTATGCTTACAGTATTTTCTGAGAGTATTCTGTGTGATTCCTGTGACATTTGGTTTTTGCAGTTGTCCATAGGAGCTTATGTTCTCATTCTCTGTACAAACTGAGGTCAGTCGTTACTGCAAGTCAGTATCGCTGGGTGACTGAGACCCTGTTGTCTCGGATGTGAGCACTGCTCTTCCTGTTGTGATACTGGCATCTTATAGTTGAATATGTTGGTCCCTGATATCTCCCTCCTTTTTCTTATATATCTTATTTTTTTTTATTTCATATATTACATGATGGCAGTTTCCCCTCTCTCCTCTCCTCTCAGCCCAACCCTACCCCCTTATCCATTCCTCTTTTATTTCTCCTCAGAAAAAGGCAGGCCTCCCAGGGATATCAACCAAGCATTGGCATATCAATTTGCAGTAAGACTAGGCACCTCCCCTCTTACTAAGGCTGGATGAGGCAACCCAGTAGTAGGAGGAAAAGGGTTCCAAAAGCAGGCAACAGAGAGACAGCCTTGCTCTCACTGTCAGGAGTCCCACAAGAGGACCAAGCTATACGACCATAACAGTGCTGAGGGCCTAGTCAGTTCTATGTAGGTTCCTTGATGTCAGTTCAGTCTCTGTGAGCTCCTCTGAGCCCAGGATAGTTGATTCTGTGGGTTTTCTTGGGTCCTTTATTTCTCTGGTCCCTACAGTCAGTCTTTCCCCACCCCCTTTTCTGCAGGATTCCCCAAGCTCTACCTAATGTTTGGCTGTGGGTCTCTACATCTGCCTCCATCAGTTGTTGGATGAAACCTCTGATGGCAACTACGCTAGGCTCTTGTCTGAATATAGTAGAGTATTATTAGGATTCATTTTGTTGATTTATTTATTTATTTATTTATTGCCGGCCCTGTTTGGTTGTATCCTAGGTCTCGGGTCTATCTAGCCTCTGGTTCCGGGCCCTCCAGGTGGTGTCAGGGTTGGGTTTCCTCTCAAGGTGTGGGTCTCTGCTGTACCAGTCATTGATGGCCACTTCCCAGTTTCTGCACCTTTACTCCAACATCTATGTTCTTTTTTTTGTTTTTTGTTTTTGTTTTTTGTTTTTGTTTTTTGTTTTTTGAGACAGGGTTTCTCTGTGCAGCCCTGGCTGTCCTCGAACTCACTCTGTAGACCAGGCTAGCCACCACTGCCCGGCAACATCTATGTTCTTAAAGTCACTTAGAGAACACAAATATACCCTGGGAGGTCAACAAGATGAAGTCAGTGGTTTCTTTGTCTCTTGGAAAACAAACCAGTTCTAAGGATTTTTTCTGGTTGCTAACAGTGTTTTCTTTCTTTCTTTCTTTTTTTTTTTCCTCTCCCTGATCTCCAAACAAGATAAAACGTTTACAAAATGCCATGACAGAAAGTGGTGTGATGCTTCGGGAGCCTCGGAGAATCTATGAATGAAATAGAAGCATTAATTGTTGTTGGAAGTATAAATGTAAAACTACCATCTACAGCCACCAAAAGAAAGCATCTTCATTAAAAAAAGAAAGAAAGAGAGAAAGGAAGGAAGGAAGGAAGGAGAAAGAAGCATTTGGAAGGAGAACCAGACTGAAAGCTTCATAGCAATAATGCAATAGTGAAAACTTAAAGTTAGCTTCTTTCCACTTGTATGTATGCTTGTGTGGTTTCATGCTTTGAACATGGGCTTAATTTGTCTCCATTCTTGGACGTGAGATGTATTTAAGGAAAGTAGTCACTATTTGGAAAACGAATTAAAGCATTTATAACAAACTGAACCCTTACTGTATTGCTGTCTGTAAACACCCTGTGGCTATAGTTTTGCCCAGTATGTGGACTGGGTTTGTTTTGTTTTTAATGTCAGTGCAATTGTAAACTCAGAAATAGTATGTGGAGATACACCACAAATGCCTTCTAGCCTTCCTGCACTCACCCCCTAGTGATTTCAGGCAAATCTTAAGAGACGAAATGAGTGTGGGGAGCGGCCAATGGGAGGTGGGAATGATGGGTAGTGAGTGGTCACTTAGCCTTTAAGTGAGAATTCCAATGTGGCTGTAGAAAATGCTTTATAGGTAGTCATGTTACAAGGGGCTGGGGCCATGGCTTAATGTGGTCAGGAGCACCCACTGCTCTCGGGGAGCACATGGGTTAGGTATTCATGACCCAGATAGCAGCTCACAGCCAGTGCTACAGTTCTGGGAAACCCAACACCCATGTCTGGCCTCTACAGGGTACTGTGAACATGTACACACACATGCCAGAAAAATATACATAAAACAAGTATGTGTTAAATTTTCATGCAAGATGGCTTAGGCTGGAGCTTGGGGAGATCAGGACACAGCTCTGAAAGTTGCTAAAATATGAAAAAGACAGGTAAAGTGGCTTCAAGCCTGTCTTGAGCAGGGACTCATCTATTACCAGCAAGGGGTTTGAATCCCCCGCGGGGAGAGGAGCGCCAGGTCCTGCTCAGGGATCCTATACTGGATTTGACTGTGAGATCATCAGCTCCTCGAGAGGGAAGAGAGTACCCCAAGAGACAGAGAGTTTGTGGAATTCAGTTACTTCTTTAATGATAATACACAGCAAGCAAACACAAACGCAAATGCTAAGGTTATTGCTGCAACAAGATATTGTCACATTTCCTATAGGTTGCCTCTAACAATATACACAATTAACACACATAATAAGTTGTTAATTATCAAAGAAATAAACATAGCAATAAGCACATCATTCATTTATGGATTATACAACCTGAGTCCTTCTGATGGTGTTGGGTTACAGGTTCCAGCCCTTGAAGGCGGGGTCAGGCTGTGGCTTCCAGATAGTTGAATTGCTAATTTGACCTCGAAGGGTGCTTGACCACGAAGCTGGAGGCGGAGCTCGACCACGAAGTTGAAGGTGTAGGTCTCTCGGTTAACTCTTTGATGACCGGGTGCTGAGGAGGCTTGGTTCGGAGGATCACGTTAGCCAGTCATGGCTACAAATGTGATGAAGAGCTCTGGACGGGCTCCTTTTATGCTGAATTTGGAGTTACTCTTGACGTACATGGCAGATAACCACTCTCAGCACAGCTTCATTTCCAGACTTGCCTTTACAAGTACCAGACATGTCCAGACATGTCTTACAAGTTTCCTATTACAAAATGGAGTTGGTCCTGTTTAAGGGCCTGCTCCTTACAAAGTGGTTTCCGAATACTGTGTACCTCAATTAATAGGTTTACTTAGGTGAAATATATTAGTCGAGAATTCATAGCCTGGCAGTGGTGGCGCACACCTTTAATCCCAGCACTTGGGAGGCAGAGGCAGACAGATTTCTGAGTTCGAGGCCAGCCTGGTCTACAGAGTGAGTTCCAGGACAGCCAGGGCTACAGAGAAACCCTGTCTCAAAAAACCTAAAAAAAAAAGAACTCATTATTTTAGAAAAATGACAAGCATGATGGGTCAGTTTTCCTAAAGCATTGATTCCGAGGCATTCAGCATTCAGTAGTTTAAGAGTCACTCTCTAATCAATAAATACCCAACTGGAGACAAAGATATATCTATTCCCCCCACCCCCCTCACGTTAAGTATGGATTGAAGCATCTCATTTAGGAGCCCAGGTCTCTAGGAGACTGAGTCTAGAATTGCAAGGGTGTATCAGACCATGGACCATGAGCGTGGAGACTAGCCACTGGTACTGTAGGCAGGCATTTATTTCTATAGACTAAAGACCATACTAGCTGATCCCCGGTACCAACGATGCTTTCAAGCACAGCTAGCAGTTCTTGAAGGCAACAGCCTCCACTTTCCAAGCAAGTTTTAAGATCAAGGCTGTGGGCACCGGCACCGAAACTCCCAGCAACCAGGCTCTGGTCTTGGTGTGAGGCGTGCACGAGCTTTAAGGTCCTGCGCAGCGGAAACGCGTGGGCAGCACGTGGCCGCATCCGGCGCGCCCTGGGACTAGCGGCTATGGACGTGGGCGCCGACGAATTTGAACAGAGCCTTCCACTCCTGCAGGAGCTTGTCGCGGGTGCGGACTTCGTGGGTAAGGTACCCGGGGTTGCAGGGTCTGTGAGGGACACCCTGGGAACTGGTGTGTAGTGTGTGTGTACGGTATGGGTCTCCAGGCCAGAGGCGCTCAGAGAGTGACCCTAGGAAGGAGAGGAGGCTTCCTTTCCCACTCGGGCAGGAGGGCTGAAGCAATCAAACCCGCAGCTCCGGACAGCCCTGTCTGGGACCACACACCCTGTTCATTTTCCATTATTGTGTATATTTGCCTACCACCTTGAGCAATTACCGTGTGAAAGGTGGTGGCTTGCTCTGTGCCTGAAGACTTTTTGTCTGTTTTGTGCCCCCGTAGGTCTGGACATAGAGTTCACAGGTCTGCGTTCAAACTTGTCTCGGCCCCAACAGATCAGGTACTGTCTTTTACTTCACCGGTGTCTCCTTAGACCCTGCCAGACAAGCATTGTTGCTGAACAGGCTCCTGTTGGCTGGTTTCTGTTTTGTTTTGGTGTTTACTGGGAGGATATTTTTATGGTGGCTTGAGACTTCTCTCAACAGCCACCTGCTGAGAGATGTGGCTTTTGTTGACCAAATGTTGATAGGTTCTCTAATTGTGGTAACAGGGATAATAGGTCCCTGATTGCAGGCACCTGTAATAGGTGCCTGGTACCTGCTTCTCATCCCCTTGCCTATGCAGTGAGATGCCTTTTTCTTCACAGTCTTTTTGACTTGCCATCTGAGTGGTATCTGAAGACCCGTCAAAGTGTTCAGCAGTTTACAATCTGCCAGATTGGTGAGTCTGATGTTCAGATCTTTGTTATGGATCGTTCTGGAAGGTGTTTTACTGTCTGGGTTTCCTGTGGTTAAAACCAGCTTTTGACATTTTCAAAGACATTTTGTATCATTTTGTATGCTTGTTCTATTTTAAGTCGTGTGTGTGTGTGTGTGTGTGTGTGCACGAACGTGTGCCTGTGTGTATACCACCTGGGGCATTGACAGTGTGAAAGGTGGTAGCTTTGTGTACGTGTGTATATCACCTGAGCATTTACCACGTGATAAGTGATGGCTTTTGACCAAGCAGGAGTTTACCAGCATTTTATTTCACAGCCTAAACAGACCAATGCCAGGAACAGTCACTGTTAAACCTATTCTATCATTTGATCAAAACCATATGTTTTGTCTATAAGTGTAGGTGATTAGGAGATCTTTTAAAGATTTATTGTATGTCTTTAGTGTTTTGCCTGCATGTATGTATGCACCACATGCCTGCAATGCCCACAGAGGTCAGAGGAGGATGTCACATCCCCTGTAACTGGAGTTACTGATGGATGTTAGTCACACAGATCCCTGACCACCACTGAGACATCTTACTAACCCCAGCATGTGTGATTTTTAAAAGAAAACGTACAAGAGATTGTACACGTGTTTTACAGTTTTTTTCATTTAATGGAGTTTAGAAGGCTGTGTTAGCATGCAGACCTGGTCTTTTTCACAATTCCATAAAATTACGAAGTACAGATTAGGAGTTAGTGTCCTAAGTAAGGTATATGTAGTAACCATTTGTTTACAGTGAAATGTGTTTTCGTTACTGACGACCTCCATATTTACACACTAGTGCACTTTTGAGCATCTGGGATCTCTCCATCAGTGAGACTGAGTTGGAGAATGTGCGTTAAAGCATTGGCGGATACAGCTGTAGGGTTAAATCATCCACAGTGTTCTCAGAGACTGACACCAGCAACAGTGAATGGATATTCATATGCAAAACCCCTGGGAATTAACCCAACCTGATAGTCTTAAAAAAAATTCTAATTTGATTCTGATTTTTAATACTGGGGTCTACAAGTTTATGTGAAGGACTAGATAGTATACATGCTAGATAGTATTTGCAGGTAATGTGATTTCTTTACGAGGCTGGCCTTTGTAAGGGGGGTCCTGACTTTTTCAGTAAAATTAATTATGTAAACAGAGTATGGGCCAGATTTTACTGATTCTTGCTTTCTCTGGACATGAACACTTATGTATGTGTACACCTGTGTCTGCTTCTCCTTTCTTCTTGTGTTTAGCTGCTTTTTTTTTTTTTTTTGTCTTGCAAGATCTATTTGAGAAGTACAAGAAATCACTCTTGGTTAAGTTCTTTTGCTCTCCACCACTTTGGAAGTTTTCCACTTTGAGTGGCTTATTTAAAATAGTAACACAGAGATTTTATTTTATTTTTTATTTTTTTGTTTTTTTTCGAGACAGGGTTTCAACACAGAGATTTTAAAGTGGTCAGTTTGGCTCTTTTTCATTGTTGGTTTCAAGTTTTTAAATTTTTTAATTTATTCATTATTTATGAGGTCTGATTGTGGGGCACGTGTGGAGGTCAGAAGGTAACTCGGTGGGTACACTCCGTTCTTTCACCTTTACCTCAGCCTCGAGGATGAAACTCAGGCCATCAGGCTTATGCAATAATTGCCTTTATTCACTGTGCCATCTTGCTGGCCCTGATTTTTTTTTTTTAGTTTTTCTAAGACAGAATTTCACACAGAAACACAGAATGGCCTCAAACTCATAATTCTTCCTGCCTTAGCCTCTCAAGAAAGAATACAGCCAAACTCTTCAGCTTCTGATCCTCCTGCCTCCTCCTCCCAAGTGCCAGGATTACAGGTGTATGCCATTGAGTCTGACTCTTGGCTCATTTTGAAGCTATGAAAATATTGATTTGTCACTTCTGTGCGTGGGAAACTGGCCACGAGTACGTTTTTTGGTAATTTCGGCACAAGCCATGGTGTGGTACACCTCATGCTGTGGTCTGTTTTGCAGTAAGGATGTGCCCCTGTTCTGCAGCTCCCACTATGTCTGTGGGTGCAAAGCCTGATGGGGACTGTCTGGTCTTTGGCTGACCTCTGGTGGCTTTGCCTCTGTGTTCATTTTGTCTACTATTGTTGTTCTAGGATTGTCTGCATTTTCCAGTATCGAAGGAGAGTCAAACAAGTATGTATGTCGACTGTGGTATGCACAGCTTTTCCCGTTAGTGTTTGGCGGCTTCACTTTGGTTGTCTGAATCACTTTGTTCTGGACACTGTCTTCTGACTTCCACATACACACTGTGCTCTCAAGATTGGAAGTAGCGCCTTTTCTGTGGGGCCTCTCCTGCCTTGTGTCTGAAGTGTCCTTCGGGTTCTCATTTTCTGTTGCTGGTTCTCATGCATCTTGGGAAAGTAGTGAGGAGTGCTGACATCTGGAGAGATGTTTAAACTGCCTGGTAGCTCTCAGGCACCAGTAGTCAAGGGACTGAGCTGTGTGTGTGTGTGTTTGTGACCTGCTGCTTGGGGTGAATATTTGGGTGGGTCATGGGCCTACTTCTGCTTTAGACTTTGCTCCCCAAGGGTAGTATTACTCCCTGTTTTCTTTGGCCTCTAGACAGTGTTTAAAATACTTTGAGTATTCAGAAACCATTTAGATACTTAACTGAAAGGCAAGCCCACATGGGGCCTGCTGTGTGAGCCAGGCTGGCTTGCCTGTCTGTTCTGTCCTTGTTTGAGGGTTTCTCCTCGCTATCTCTGCTTTATAGGTATGTAGCACACTCCTGCAATTTCTTTCTCTTCCCTACAACATTTGGGATCCTGGACTCAGAATTCTCTTTCCAGGCATCTAGTGTACAGTTTCTGAATCAATATGGCTTCGACTATAACAAGGTACGCACCTGATGAGGCGGCTGTGGTTGTGGAGGGGTACTCTAAACCCACTGCCATTTACCCTCCCTTCTCCCTCGCCTATACAAGGCCAAAGTGTCCCCTTCACTTTGCCGCCTGGCCCTCACGATGGCTCTTACTAATCGCCTTGTCCTGTTCCTGTCTCCAGTTCCTCAAAAACGGAATCCCATACATGAATGAAGAACAGGAGAAAAAAATCAAGCACAGTATCCTGAGAGGGAACTGGAGAATCCGAAGGTAGCATCTGTCCTCCCAAGTGCCTCTGGTCCCCTAACTGCTAGATTTCCGGCCTCCCCTGTGGATGGGGAGGCTGGCTTATCCAACCATCCATGCTTAGCTGAGGTGGCATTGGCCACCTGTACTCTCTTGAGAGGAGAGAACACTTTCCACATCTTCTTTCAACTCTCGTGTGAACAGTATTTTAATCTTGAAAATGAAAATACATGGTTTGGGAGGTGAAGCTCAGTTGATAAAATGCTTGCTGTCAACAACCTCCAGTTTGATTGTGTGTGTGTATATATATATATGTATATATACATATAATTTTTTTTTTAAATTATAGTCCCAGCCCCGGGAAGGTAGAGAGAGGTGAATCCTTGGGGCTTGCTGGCTGCCAGCCTAGCAGACTTGGTGAGATTCAGGCCATTGAGAAATAGAAATTCTGTCTCACAAAGTGGTAGAGAACACTTAGAAAGGACGGTTTGTTCTCTGCCCCACCCCCAGCACGCAACCTCCCCTCCCCCTTATATACAGCACAGGGGCACACACTGGTAATCCATCACCCAGGAGAGTGAGGTGTTACGATTGTGAGTTCCAGGCAAGCCTGAGCAACATAGGAGGACCTTCATCTCTAAAAAGAAAACCAGAAGGGAAAAAAGGAATTAACTTTGGGGGTGGGGTGAGGAGGGTTAAAGACAGGGTTTCCCTGTGTACTGTGGCTATTCCAGAACTCACTCTGTAGACCAAGGCTGGCTTCGAACTCAGAGATCTGACTGCCTCTGCTTCCTGGGTGCTGGGATTAGAGGCGTGTACCACCACTGCCTGGCTAAGAAGTTAACTCTGAAATTTGGTACTCATAGAAAGAGGCATTGGGTCTGTGGGATTTACAAGCTACCTGTGTGAGGTGCAGAGGGAGCTAAGCCACCAGGGTGTCTGTGTGGAGCCTAGAGTGTCGGGCTCAGCAGGAGGCTTTTCTCTGTCCTGGGGCAAGGTTGCTTCCTTTCCTTTGGCAGGCCAGACCTTGTGGTCTCCCACTTGTTTGCAGTAAAGTCCACAGTGACCACAGGGAGGTGGCAGCCTGGATCCAGCCAGTTGCCAGTTTTGAATTATTTGGGCTTTTTGAGGCTTGAGATTTTTTTACCTTCATCAGGTTACATTAAAAAAAAAAAAAAAAAAAAAACCAATTAGTTTTGATTCCAAAATGTGGTTTTCATACGGTCTGGGGAATCTTGCATATTTTGGTGTTTTGGGTTTTTTTCCTTCCCTTTTTGTATTTGGTATTGATATTCATACAAAAATGTAGATTTTTTTTGTTTTGTTTTTGAAAGGAAAAGCAGGAAGTCACTAAAAGAACCTTACCACTAAGCCTGCCTGCTTTTCTGAGTTGAGGCTCAAAGTGGGTAACTTTCCCTTCCTTTCGCATGCTTGCCTCGACCTTCTGGACTTTCTAACTCTTTTTCTACAGCCTCTCCCCTCCCTCCAAGCTACCCACTGACCTCCATTGCTGAATCTGCTTGATTTCTTGAACCCTAGCTCAAAAGGCATGGCTGGCCGGCCTCCTCCTCCTTTTTGCCTCCCGCAGCTGCCAGTCACAGCTTTTAGAGCTCGCCTGCCCTGTTGTTTTTCCTCTCGAACTCTAATTAAATGGTCTTTAAAGTTCAAGAGTGAAAACATAGGGGAACAGTCTGAATTTTTGATCTCTTGTTATTTGGAGAGAGAGCTTAGATTTCTGACAGAGGAGCAGAGAGTTCATCCATGTGCTTGTCTTTTTTTCCTCGTGTTTCCAGTAAGTTCAGTGCAAATCCCTTGGGAGCCACAGGCAGCCAGTCCTGACAGTGGTGTTCACTGGCTAGAGCTCCTGGCTCTTCTCCCATCCACCCCAGCAAAGCAGACTTGTGTTCCTATGGACGTCTGAAGAACAAGAGTTTACCTTCCTCTTGCATGAAAAGACATGGAGAACAGTGGCCGTTTTCATTGATGCCGCTGGTCTTCACTATAAAGTCACAGCGTGGAAACACAGGTTCCAGACACGTGTCAGTCTTAAGATGGTCTTAGGAGTCTGGTATGACCTCTGCCAATGTCTCTGCTTTCCTGTGTCCATTTTCAGCTCTCTGGATAAAGATCAAATCAAGGTGGTGATTGATAAGGTGACCCAGTGGCTGGACCTGGCTGAGGAAGGTGGTCAGATGACTCTGCCTGGCATCTCTGGTAGGCAGGGCAGGAGGCCTGGGAGCACGGGTGTGTTATGGCAATGCACCAGAAGGTGGGGAACAAACTCTCTTTCTTGTGAGTCCTGATCCCAAATGTCCTACTCATGACTGAGTCTGAGGCCTTTGCTTAGTAGGTAGCTTATCCTTGGGGTGAAAGAACTGACCTGAATTCCCAAGTCTCAGAGGCTTTTTAACCTGCACTGAGTGTCACGGGTAGACTCACTCATAAACCAATCCTTTCCATCCCTCATGCCTGTTTTTCTGACTTGGGGGAATCCATGCCCTAGTGTAGCAATGCCCAGAGCCCGGCCTGTGAACCCTTCGCCAATGAGTCTATGAAGTCAAAGCTGTCTCCAAAGTGTTGCTCAGCTGTGACTTGTTAATGTTTTTTTGTTTGTTTTTGTTTGTGCCATTTGTCCTGGCACAGTAGAGATGAAGGTACAGCCTGCCTGCCCCATGGCACAAACTATGGCAGGCTCAGCCTCGGCTGGCAGTCACCATACTCTTCCCAGCTGGCAGCTCAGGCTCCAGAAGGAAGTTTTACATGAGAACCTCCCTGGTGAGAAGTAGTGTTCTTAGTTTTATGAAGCCTCAGCTTTTGGTCATCTCTTACTTAAATTCTATATGTCAACCTAGGTGGGGAACAATAAGTGTGCAGACAGCATTGCTTCAGTGGGTCACAGTAGAGTGTGTTGGGGACGGGCACCTGGGTGGCATTTTCCACTGAGACCTGGTTCAGCTGAGTGCCTGTGTGGACACATTGGAGATCACAGTCAGGGCATTCTAACTAAGTGTATCTCCAGCCCCAGCTGCTGTTTCTGCTGAAAAAAACTCTTTTTAGTATTTACTTAATATTTTATGTGTATGAGTGTTCCTCCTGTATTTACATATGTGTACCACGTTCATGCCTGGTACACAAGGTTGGCAGAAGAGGACATTGGATCCCCTGGAACTGAAGTTACAGATGGTTGTAAGTCACCATGCTTAGAATCAAACACAGATGCTCTGGAAGAGCAGCAAGGGCTCTTAACCACTGAGCCGTCTCTCCAGCATCTTTTCTTATTTTAATGGACTCTTAACTTTTTATTTAATATATGAGTGCTCTATCTATGTACACCTGCATGCCAGAAGAGGACATCGGATCCCATTACAGATGGTCATGGGCCACGTGCTGGGAATTGAACCCAGAACCTCTGGAAGAGCAGTCAGTGCTCTTAACCACTGAGCAACCTCTCCAGCCTCTTATTTTAATGGAATAAAACTTTTACTTGAAATAACTGAGCTGAGATTATTTAGACCTGGGTGTCTGAAATCATTTTCCTCAAATGGAAAAGCCAGTCACCTTAAGACTCAGTGTTTGCTAGCTGTAACTTTAAGCTTTCAATAAAAAATAGGTGTGTAGAGGCCTGGGACTATAGCACAGTGGGTAGAATACCTGCCCAGCATGCATGAGGCCCTGGGTTCAATCCCCAGCACTTTATGAAATCAGATGTGACGGGCTCCCGCCACACGTGGGATGCAGAAGCGGGAACATCAGGAGTTAAGATCATCCTCATCTCTGTGGTGAGTTTGAGGCCAGCCTGAGCTATGAGAAACTGTCTCAAAACAGAAACCTGGATCTGTTGCCATAAGCTTGACAGCCCCACAGCAGAGACTTTTCTGATGAGGTCAGAGGCCATGTGTAGGAATGCTTTCTGTTGGTGCTGGCATAGCGAGCCGTGGGAGTATCTGGAGGTATAACTTCTTAGTGATGGAAGTTCTAGTGACAAAGTTCCTAAGTAACAGCCAGCTCACAAAGGATTACTGGAGTGAATGTTACACGGCATACAAAGACCATACGCAGCCAACAGCCTGGTGGCGCATGCCTTTAGTCCCAGTACTTTCTGGAGGCAGAGTCAGGCTGATCTCTGTAAGCTCCAGGCCAGCCTGGTCTATACCCTTGGGGGTCAGAAGAGGGCACTGTCTCTCCTGAAGTTGGTGTTTTGGATGCTTGTGAGCTACCATGTGGGTGCTGGGAGCAGAACCCAGGTTCTGCAAGAGCAGCAAGTGCTCTTAACCCCTGAGCTGACTTGCCACCTCTCTATTTCATTTCATTTCTTTAGACAGGTCTTACTGTGTAGTCTTGGCTGGCCTGGAACTTTTTATATAGACCAGGCTGGCCTCAGACTCAGATAGATCTGGTCGCCTTTGCTCCAGAGTGCTAGGAGCAAAGGCATGCACCACCACACCCAATTTACTAAATATTTTTGTTTGAGAAATCAGTTTTTTCTTAAATGTTATTTTTCACTTTTTTTTTTTTTAACTATTGAAGTGCCTTCTCTAAGTTGTAATTAGTATTATTTTCTAACACGGTTAATATCGTCAGCTGCAAACTACAGAAACAGCCATATGAGTGTCCCTAACTGAAGAACATTCTTGAGATCCAGACCTTTGAGGATGTTGTCCTAGAATATCCCAATAAGCACACATGGACGTAGGCTCGGGTGCCCTGGAAGCAGACTTCTGGTACAGCCCACCAGTCACAGGCTCAAAACGTTTATTCCTTTCAGGCTTCTCCCATGGGGAAGGGAAGTTTGGTAGTGTTCAGGTCCTGTGTATGCCTTGTGCTTCCTTGTTGCAGGGTTCCAAGCCTTTGAGGTCCAACTGGTGCTGAGGCAGGCCCTCCCCAACATCTGGACAGTGCTGAAAGAGGAGGGGGTGAGTCCTTGCCTAGGTGTGTGTCCTTAACAGCTTCATCTCCTTCCTTCTCCCCCCCCCACCCCCTTAGCAGAATCTGGCCTCTGAAAGGCTTCTGCTTCTCTCTGGGGTAAAGAGGCAGATGCTTGCTTTCCCGCTGTGTTGCCAGGCGCCCACTCAGAGCGCATTTGCCTCTCTTCGCTGCAGGTGATTGTGAAGAAGGTAAGCCAGCCACATCGTTGGTACCTTGAGCACGCCTCTTGTGACCAAATCAGCTGTTGGAAGGAGCAGATTCTTCTCTCTGCAAGAGGCTTCTCTGTCTTTTTTCAGATGCTGGTGAAAGCCCAGAAGGTAGGGAACATCTCTTTTCTTGTTTTTTCCATCATCGTTTGTATTTATAGCAGTAGATTCTGAAGGCTTCTCCGCCAATAAAGTTATCTGTCTTCATTTGACCTTATTCAAAAGGCCAGGAAGTGATTAAAGATATACTAAAAAAAATAAGTAAATTAAAAAAAAAAGTGATCTTGGGGACTGGAGAGATGGCTCAGTGGTTAAGAGCACTTGTCACTGTTGCGGAGGACCCAGGTTTGATCCCCAGCCTCTCACAGAGCCTCTCACAGCCATCTGTACCTCCAGTGGGTCTGACTCCCTCTTCTGGCCTCCGTGGACACCAGGCATACACGATATATAGACGTACGTGCAGCCCAATCACTCATATAACATAAAAGAAATGATTAGTAAATTTCTAAGGTGACTCTGTGTCTTTGGTAAATTCCTTCTGGCTTCGTGGGCCTACTCTTGCTTTTTCTCTGGTTGGTTAGCTTGAGGAAAGACAGTGCACGAGATTCTCCTGTGTCTGATCCTTGCAGCAGAATGGGAATTTTAACAGCAACTATCTAAAACTGCTTAGAGAAATTGTGTCTGCCTCATAGATTCCCAGTGTGGACCTTGCCTCAGAGTCTCTGATCTCCCCTTCCCTCCCCTTCCCTCCCCTCCCCCCCCCTCCCCTCCCCCCCCCTCCCCTCCTCTCCCCACCCTTCCCCTCCTCTGCCTATCTGTCTGTCTGCCTGCCTGTCTGCCTGCCTGCTCTCCCCTCTCTCCATTTTTCTCCTCCCTTTCCCGGTTTCTTTCCCTCCTCCCATCCCTGAAGTCCCATTACCTTAAGTGGGAGCCAAAAGACACTGAAGCCAGGTTACCACATGATCTAAAGCTATATTCTTTATTGAAGAACCAAAAACAAAAACCTGCTCTAGACCAAGAGTCAGACCTGATTTTTAGACTTTGCTTTCTCTCCCCTGTTGCTTTACTCCAAGCAGCCCTTGGTAGGACATAACATGATGATGGACCTACTGCATCTCCATGAGAAGTTCTTCCGACCTCTTCCAGGTATGGGTGAAGCTGGGCTCTCCTTCTAGTTTCAGGTCTGTATCTGTACCACCTAGGTAGAGACCAGGGAGCTTCCTCAGAGAGGGTGAATCTGATTACATACCCTCTTCCTGTGCTTGTCATGGTGTGTCCTTGGGTAAGGTCACAAATGTATAAAAGAAAGTACCCACCGTTCATTGTTAAACACTTTGGCTTTTCTCTTTTGAGTCTTTACATACTTGTGTAGACCGTGTATTTAATCTTAAGGTTAGCTTTTCCCTCTCATGTCATTACAGACCTAACAGATGTCTAGATGTTTCAGTGACCACCTGTCTTGTGGCTGTGCTCCTTTTCCACACCTGAGTTTGTGCTTGGACAAATGGCAGTATAGCGTTGTGGGTAGTGTTTATCCCTCAGGGTGTGTGTGTGTGTGATCTCCAGCTGGTGCCTTTGCCTTCTCTACTTAGCTGTGAGGCGAGATGTCAGTAGCGACCTCAGCTTGGTGGCAGGTGTAAGGGGGTTCACAAGATGTGGCACGCACAGGAAGGGACAGGAAGCTCCGGGACGGAGTTCTGCAAAAATATGACTAGACAGAACGGCTACTTTTGAGCATATTGGAAGAACTAGAGGCAGCTGAATAAGATGCACACAGAAAGCCTGAGCAGACAGAAAAACCATGCAGTGGAAGAGGCCAAGTGCGGCAGATGGGGCAGTTCCTGCAGCTGATGGGGTCCTTGTGGCCCTGGGGGCTGTGGAGATGGTGAGATGCTGCAGCCACAGAATGCATGCGGGCCCGTGGGAGATGTGAGCAGCGGGCAGCTGGGAGGGGGTCGGGACTTTTCACAAGTCCACAGCTCGGTCACAGTCCACCGTGAGCTGGGCGCAAGGACCCCAGGGAGAGGACCTGGCAGAGGTTCCATTGGGACAGGGCATGGAATGTGGTAGAGAATCCTGGGGATTTTTGCTTGGAGTGTGTGGTGAGATTTTGTGTGTTGTATACTTTAGTATCTGGATGCAGTATAACTCCACAGGGTATAACCTATTTGGAGTCTATTAAAAACCCCTTTCTTACCAGGGTGCTTTACTTAATTATAAAGTATTCAGTTGATTTGTCTTGGACTGTTCTCTGTGTGGCCGATTATAACTATGCATGTCTATCCCGAGCTCCTGGGGTTGTGTTAGCTGATGATGGCAGTAGGCTGGGCCTTGAGTTTGGTGGAAAACCACATAACCTTTACCATAGAAAGTGGTAGTGGCCGTGTGGCTGGAGAGCCAAAGTCCTCCATGAGGACTAGAAATACTTTAGTTCATGTCTTGTTCTCTCCGCTTTACTCATGAGTGCTGTGGTGGCGGCAAGCCAGGCTAGAGGGTAGCCCCGTGTGTTCCCACTAACCTACAAATTCATGTGTCCTGTTTGAACCTTCCCCCTCAGAAAGCTACGATCAGTTTAAGCAGAACATCCACAGCCTGTTTCCTGTCCTCATCGACACTAAGAATGTGACAAAGGACATCTGGAAGGTAAGGAGTGACTTGCTCTGGGGTAGGGGGTGTTGAGTTCATACTTGTGACACTTTTCAATGGCTTTTCACATATTCCAAGCCCCCAGTTATGATGTATTTGTAGGAAATAGTGTACTTTTCATTGGACAACAGAGCAATAATTTTGTGGACATTTTGTTTCGGTTTTTAAGATGGTCTTGCTAGGTAATCTACACTGACCTTGAACTCATTCATGACAGCTCCCTGCCTCAGCCTTCCACATCCTAGGACTAAAGGTGTACACCCTCATGCATGGTCCAAACAGTCTATTTCAGAGCTTACTACATACTTTATAAACCTATGAGGGATGTCTAGAGAGTATCATCCTAAAGGGTGAGGGGCCCCTCGTAAAGTCTGGAGGAAACCCCATTTTTGTCAAGTGCTGAAGTCATGGGTTCCCTGACAGAGTTAGAATCTCAGGGGAGGTTGTAAACTGATCCTAGCTCCACTGTGTCGGCCTCATGTGTGGTCTAGGGTGGAGCCAGGTGATACTCCAAAATCTCCTCAGGTGACTGTTCTGTAGCCCACGTCACCCACACGTAGAAAAGGGGAGCATTCAGTTACTTCAAATGCTTTTAGGGGTTAAGCAGAGTAATAGAGCAAGGGGAATCCATCAGTGTTCTAAAGCCTTGGGTTAATGGCTTACAGTGGGCTATTCGAGGAGGGGTAGCAGAACTCAGAAGGGGTTCCTCAGAGCATTTCTGCCCAGAGAGGCCCTGAGTATTTGATCTTCCCCTGTTCCATCTTTGTAATCCTGATGCTACCCCAAGGCCTTCTGATCCCCAGATTGCCAGATATCCTGCAGATAGAGCTCAACTCAGTCCCGTGTCTTAGATTCCTGTGTTTACACACTTCTCTAAACAAGGTGTAAGTTTGTGGCTGGCACTGGCCTCTAGCCAGGGTCACTGGGACGTCTTCTGTGATGCCCCCAGAGTCCTGCTCTCCTGACCCTGGGATGGTGTCAAGGCCAGCATTTGCCAGGTCCGTGTAGTGACCCTTGGCGAGGCCTGCAGCAGATGGTGACCCCAAGCACAGTGCTCCGTTCTTCATGATTGCAGGAACTGCGTTTCCCACGAGTCTCCAACCTCTCGGAAGTGTATGACGTGCTGAACAGGTGAGGAAGGTGTTTCCGGAGCAAGGCTGCAGCCTCAGCTGCCCAGGCCACATGGGGCCTCTGAGACCTCTGTCTGGCTCTAACTTATTCCAGGCCTCCGGTTTTGATGTGTTTGTATGTAATTGGCATGCTTTTCATTGGATAACAAAATGATAGTTTTGTGGTACTGTTCCCTAGGGACACAGCTGCTTGGACTTAATGTCCTTCGCCCAGTTCCTCATGCCTCTGTCCCTGCCTCAAACAGCATTCTTGGCCCCACTTCTGGAAAAAAAAAAAAAACAAAAAAAAACACAACCCAGAGGTCAGAGGCCAAGGTCTGAGCCTGCTGCCTGTCTTCTTGAGCATTTTACAAGTTCTGTCATCCTCATTGACTCTCCTGTCACCAGCAAACACAATCACCTTTCTTACTGGTTTCTTTTGAGGCAGAATCTCAGGTGTCTTAGGCTGGCCTCGAACTCACCATGTAGACAGGAGTGACCTGAACTTCTGATCCTTCTGTCTCTCTTCCAGATGCTGAGATTATAGGCATGTGCTAGTTTGCTCAGTTTTACGGGGGTGCTGGGGGAAGAACCTGTGGCTTTGAACATGCTAGGCAAACACTTGAACAGCTAAACTGTATCCCACATGCCCTCCTTGTCTGAGGCCAGCGGGGCTGCTCTCTACTGCTCACCACCCTCTCCTTGCTTCCTCCCTTCTCTTAGACTTCACCTACTTGTCCCTTTCCTAGGGACCCAAGCCATCACCTCTCTACTGTCACCATCTAAAACTCAAAACCAAGCTACTCACTTTCTGACCCTCTCCCCGGCTCCCATGGTAACCCTGGAGTTTTCTCAGGGACCTGTGGGAAACGTGTGTAATCGGGCTGTGGAATAAAAGAGTCAGAATCTCTCACTGGTGGGAAGCTTTTGGTGGGGTGCCTAAAGCTGGTGTGGTAGCATACCTATTCCCCAGAGACAAGTTACCCAGTCTCCCCTTCGCAGACTCCCTTTCACCCGTGCCCACTGCTGTTGGGTTTCTCCCCCTTTGACAGTTACTCAGGGTACCAGTGCTTTTACCCGGCAGATGTTCCACATGCAGCATTAGGAACAGGGGGTGGGGGGGGGGTTCTCCTCCTTTGGCGTGCTCTGGGTTTCTTTTTCCTGGTGGGCGGGCTGGTTGGTGTCCGTGTCTGTTTCTCTCCTCATCTCTGATATTATGTCTTAGAGTCGCCCCTCCTGAGCCCTCCTCTCGCCCATCGCCTTTCCTTCGCGGGCCTTTACTGCTGCACTGCTTGTGTTGCCCCACACTGCTTCTGTGCAGCTCTCGTTTATAGCTGGCTGGCCTCTTGTCTTCTGTTGTTTTCCTTCGTTTGAAGAATCAGGGATCAAACCCAGAGCCTCATGGTCTGTGGTCTTGTCAAGATCCCGTCAGTCCATGCTTAGATCTTCGTCTTTTAAAAAAGGATGTGCTGAGCATGTTTCTCTCTAGCTTAGGGAGCTTGGGGACAAGAAGGAGGAGTTACTTTTAGTGAGTTGATCTTTATCCCCCTTCTGTTTTTCTAATAGTAACTTGAATCCCACTAAGAATTCTGGACCAGTGATTATTCACGCAAGAGAGTGTAAAAAATACGGTATGTCCCTGAGCTCTGGCCCATGACATAGATGGCCAAGTGGCCTGGGGCTGAGGGTTCTCCACTCTGGTTCCCCAGGCAGCAGGCTGTAGACCTGGGTTGGGATTCCTTTCTGGCATGACTTGTTTTGTTCCCCACAACTCTGCCTTACAGATATGCGAAGCCAGAGAACTGTTCTGGGCACAGGAACCTGCCTTCTCTCAGTGTGTGGGGTATAGTCTGCCATCTCCACATGGCCAGGACCAGAATGAGAAATGTTTATAGCAGGGAGATGGGTACACAGTGTGTGCCATACTTGCCACGGTTGTTGAATAGGATGGGATGGGAAGACAGGTTTCCTCTTCACCTTGGTTCTAATTACCGACCGGTCATTTGTCTCTTTTGGAAAACCACTTCAGCTGAGACCAAGTGCCCTCACGAAGCAGCCTATGACGCTTTCCTCTGTGGGTCAGGTAACGTGTTCCTTTCAAAGGGCCTCCTGCTCTGTTGAAGTGGACTGGGTCTTGTTTGGTTCCTGTTGGGTAGCACACAGAGTTGAGTTGGCACTTTTTCACAGGTCTGAGATCAGTTCCATCTCTTGTGTTTTCTTCTAGTTCTTTTGAAAGTGGCTCACTTGCTCCTACAGAGGGTGCATGGGTGAGTGTCCTTCCTTTCATCCTTCCAAGTCCTCAGGTTTTGTTAGAAACCAGGACCTCTGGGTCACTGGACCACCAAAGAGAAGGGATATGTAGTATGTGGTGTCTCCCCAACAGCCAGCACAGTGTTGAAGGAAGCAGTCTGCTCTACAGAGCCCTTTGCTGCCGTGCTGCCTCCTGCCTGGGTCCTGCAATGTCTTGGCAATGTGGAGATTGGTGTGCATAAGGGAATGCACACAGCAGGGTTGGACTAGAGTCCTTTTTTTTTAAAGATGTATTTATTTATTTTATGTATATGAGTATACTGCAGCTATCTTCAGACACATCAGAAGAGGGCATTGGATCCCATTACAGATGGTTGTGAGCCACCATGTGGTTGCTGGGAATTGAACTCAGGACCTCTGGCAGAGCAGTTAGTTCTCTTAACTGCTGAGCCATCTCTCCAGTCCTGGACTAGAGTCCTAATTCCTCATAGAGAACTTCCCGGCTCAGTGCTGTAGCCGTATGGGTTACGCGTATTCTTATAGCTCTCAGAGGCTACAGTGAAGGGAGAGGATAAAGTGTTCAAATGAAAGACACATCACCAGGGGTTCATAAAGGCCGCAGGGTGGACAGTGGTGAGGACACAGAAGCCCAAATCGGATCATAAACGCATGGCCCCTGATGGACAGCTCATGGCTGTCTAGGCCCACCTGGCACCTTGGCCGGTGCTGCTTCTGAGATCTACATTTAGGGTGCAGCCGGCAGTAGAGGTGGTGGGGGTTGGCATTGGTATCAAGGTGATGTCACCGCAGAGGTTATAAAGTGGGGCTTCTTTCAGACAGGGGCCTCTCACTCTCTAAGCTTGCTGCCAGTGCTGGTCAGCAGATACCAGAAGTTCTTGGTGCAAACTCTGCTTGTATGTGTGGGGGAAGCCCACCAAAATGAGCCCCCAAATGGGAGGGGTAGAAAGAAGAAGCCCCCGAGGCAGCTCCCGTCCCCGTTTTCCCAGCAGAACCTTAGCTATAGCTGAGGACCTGCATAAAAACCTATGTGCCTGAGTGCTTCAGGGTTTTTCTCTGTCCATACACAGTGATGCTGTCTCTGAGCCTGGCTTCCCCCAGTACCTCGATGTGCTGGCGCCTTACGTGAACCAAGTGAACCTCATCCGAGCCGGGGTTCCGAAAATTGTGAGTATGTCTCGTTCTGCGCTCTCAGCTTGCTCAGGCCTGGGGTGGGCAGCTGCCCAGTGCTCCCTGGGATGTGCAGCTACAGGGTTTTGATGATGACGCAGGACGCAGTGAGCACTGAGGAGGGGGTTCACACCCCATGACACTCCTTTCTCCTCCCTGCTCCCAGCCCCAAACACAGCCTCTTCTAGACTCTTCCAGCATTTTCAAATTGTGCGAACTATCAGAAGTATGGAGAATTTCTCTCTTGGTTTTGTTTTTCTAGAATTTTTCTGGCCCAGATTACCCCAGTATCCGCCCTCCTGTACTCATCCTCACTGTCAAGAGGTGGCCTGGGGTGAGCGAGCACCAGGTCTACCGTGAGTTCCAGAATCTCTGCAAGTTCGATGTCAGGCGGTTCACTCGAAGCCAGTTCCTTCTCCTGACCAATAAGTTCAAGGAGTAGGTACCCCGCTCCAAGCCTGCCTCTTTATCCTTGCTGCCCCTTTGCCTTTAGTGGCTGTGGCCACGTTGCTTGCTGATCTGAGCAAACTTCTTTTGGCAGTGCCCGCAGTGTCTTGAAGGAGTACAGGAGCCACCCAACCCTTCAGGTCTCCCTGTACCGGTACTGGAGACATTCCCCTAACATCACCTGCCTGTTACAGTGAGTGACCTGGCAGAAAGCTCTTCTGCCTGCTGGGGTCCCATTTGGTCTGGTTCTGGCCAGCTCGTTAGCTGCTGAGTTGTCAAGCCGTTGTTGACAGGTATCCAGAATAACATCCCACTGGAGTGTTGGGCTCTATCACTGAACTAGGGCTGGGGTGGAGAGAGACCTGGGGTCAGGATACAGTTCAGAGGAGATGATGGAAGCCTCAGTGAGAGTCAGAGAAGTAAGGAGTGAGCCAGACCTCTGTGTGTGTGTGTGTGTGTGTGTGTGTGTGTGTGTGTGTGTGTGTGTGTGTG
>NW_021604663.1:3511523-3532051 GCF_004785775.1 Grammomys surdaster | reverse complement strand
GTGTGTGTGTGTGTGTGTGTGTGTGTGTGTGTGTGTGTGTGTGTGTGCAGCGAGTGACCCTTGTATGGCGGTGCCTGTGAGCAGAGGGCCAACGAAGGGGAACAAGAAAATGGATAAGGAAAGGAATGGGTCCCATCCCTCGAGGCTACACCAGTGAGGACTGTGGACATGGGATTGAGTGGAGGAGGGGACACAATCCAACTCCCATGCTGTCTCCTGTGCCAGTGTGTGTGTGTGGCAGAGAGGGGGGGAACAGAGGAGGCAGAGGATAGGGAGCACCAGGGAGCAAATAATGGCTGTGAAATGGTCCAGCCTGGATAGTGGGAAAGGAACCAAGCAAGTGGTGGCCCCAAGCAGAGTTAAGTCACATTTGAGGTTGGGGCCCAAGTGACTGGAAAAACAGACTTGGAGTTGATCCTTAAGAGCTGTAACTACCATGGACAGTTGCAGGCAGCCTCTTGTCCTATCAGTCTCTGACTTTGACCTCTAGGGAAGGCAGCTCATCTGTACTGACCCAGAGAGGCAGAAGGTCAGCCCCTGGAGGATGGTTGAAGGAACGTTCTTGCTGGACATGTAGTTCTGTTGGTACAGGGCTTGCCTAGCATGCCCGGAGCTTTGGCTTCAGTGCCCAGCACCACCTAAACTAAATGTGGTGCATACCTGTCACCTCAGCGCTCAGGATGTGGAGGCAGGAGGATCAGAAATTCAAGATCATCTCTGGCCACATTAGCAAATTTAAGGCCAGCCTGGAATACTTTCAGTCCTGTCTCAAAAAAAAAAAAAGACATTTGTTTGAACAAAATTGGGAGCAGAGAGTAGAGAGCAGAGCCTGTGCCAGTCGCCACTGTCTCGTCCAGGCCTCTGACTTGTGCCTTTGTCTTACAGGGTCTGCAGCATAGTCACCACCTGGGCCATGATTGCATTTCTCCTGGGAAGACCCAGCCCCTGAGAACAGTGAGCCTCCTCAGCTTCTGTCTTAGCCTCTGGAGATGGCCCTCGTGACTCGTTTGTATAAATCAGTTTGTTTTCATGCAGACCCATGTGGTCCTCTGTAGATATTGTTTTGTTGTGGATGTGTAAATATGGCTGATGATAAAGAAACCCTTGCATGTGGGACCTCTGTACGTGGCTAATGCATTCCTTCCTGTCAAGTGCTGGGAGAAGTACTGGCCTCCGGGGTTAAAGCCACTGCACCAGCATGCCCACAGTTCTGGTGGCTGTGTGTGAGGGAAGGGGCTGCAGCGGTTTCAGTAGATGCTGTGTGAGCACCACACTGGGCCAACACTGGGATGCAAAGAACACTCGGGCCTCCAGGGCTGTAGGCTCATGGAACTCACAGTAGAAGAACAGAAGAACAAACCCTGAACAGGTCAGCATGAGAGAAGTTGCAGACAGAATGTGAAGGAAAAGCATGAGCCCCGTCTCAGAAGGGAGCGATGCGAATTACCCACGCTGGGGAGGTGTGGCCGTGCCTGCCACTCCCAGGGCTCCACTCCTGCTGGTCCTGCCCCAGCCGAGCAGCACAGGCGGCGTGTGAAGTTCATAGTTACACGATGGAACAGGCGCTGCACTAATGTGTTACTGCTCGAAGACTGGACACGGCCATCTCACCAGAATGTTTTTAAAGCCTTTTCCGAGGTGAAGAGAGAAGCATTGCGTTTTCTCTCCAGAGCCGAGAAGTCAGTCTCCGCACACCAGACTCTCAGGGACTTGTCATCTCTCAGGAGTCTTATTGTTTTTTTTTCTCCAAGTCCCTTCTTGCTCGAATCAAACTCTGTTCTCTGGGCTAAGGTGGCTTGTGTTGCTGCCCTCAAACAGCGGGGCCTCTCTGCACCCCCTCCCCCATCTGTTGAGACCTTTCTCGTCTGGTCCCCATAGTCCTGCGTTGCCATCTTTTACTGAGGTCATAGGTAGGCTCTAGTTTGGAGGGCCCACCCTACATCTTCGTTATATCAGGGCTGACATGGTCCCTGGGGTGGGTCAGCTTCTGAGCCCACTTGCCCTGATAACTGCATTTTACCGTCCCTTGATAGAGGCCACCTTCCTCAGATGACATGCCTGCTGTTTACAGCAGGATTTAGCCCTGTGGAGATAGAGGATGGCTGGAGGAGCTGGCTGATAGAACCCCACCCATTTTCACCTGACCTTTCTGTTCTGAGACAGTGTCCACAGAGCCTCCTGACCCTGGTAACACCATCTTATCTTTCTCAGCTTCTCTAAGGAGCCTGGGTGAAATCCATTGGTCCCAGGGTCTTAGGTAGCTTCCCATCCCATCCCGTTGGATGTTTGTTTGTTTGTTTGTTTGTTTGTTTTTATGTTTTTTGAGACCAGGGACCATTGTATCCCTGGCTGTCCTGGAACTTGCTATGTAGACCAGGCTGGCCTCGAACTCACAGAGATTCACCAGGATCAAAGGTCATTTGACTTTTTGTTCTCTCATCTCTAGGACCAAATCATGTGCCAGCTCCTCACAGGTGGCCTCTGATTTCTTGATGCCAGCCTGTTCCCAGGTTGGTTTCTTGTATCTGGATGTGGGGTTTTCAAAGGAGGTCCCACATGGTTTTGAGGCCTCTGTAGCCTGCTGTCCACATAGGCCTGTGGACCACCAGCCCTGGCTTCCCAGCAATCCTGGCTTCCCAGCAGCCCAGCTGCTTGGACACTTATCTCTGTTTGGATGGAAATTCGCTGTTTTATCAACATGCTTTTTCCCCCTCTCCATAACTTCACTTAAACTCTTCAGAATGTAGGAGGTCTGCCATGAACAGGCCATTCTAAGTTTTTAGACCTGTGGAAAAAATAAACCAAATAAAGCCTCTCTCAAGAGTCTGCTTCTGGGAGTCCAGGAATTTTGGCGTTTATCCCATTGCCTCTTCTCCAGCTTTCCAAAACTCCTAAATCTATTAAGCTCAGAAGCCAAGAATTTGACTCTCTGAGCAAGCCTGTTCTCCCCTGAGATGACTGATGGGCAGCACCACCAAAGGGGAAGGGCAGAGACCCTCAGTCAAGAATCACAATGTTTCCCTTTCCCCCATTCCAGTCAATATTATTAATAAATAATTATAAGTTTATAAATAAATTTTCAGTCAGTATTATGGGATGTGTCAGGCTGCTGTGCCTGGTGACCTCTGACCAGTTGATCCAATATTCCTTAGTGTCACAGTGCTCACAAGGACCTGAGGGTGCTACCTTACTGAAAAGGATGAGGTACCAGTTAAGGAAGTTAAGGTCACAGGCCCAGCTGGTTTCCTCTCTTGAAGAAACCCCATGGTGGGAGGGAAAGTGTAAATGTACCTTGAAGACCACAGGCTCAGGCACCTCCCATCAGGCCTCACTTCCTGCACCTTCCTCACCTCCCAGAGGCACCACCCAGCGGCCCAGCCCTCAGTTATACCGTCCTCTTAGGGGGGCTCCCACAAGCAGGCACTGCGTAGAGCGCAGTAGTAAATGGCCCAGCTCCTTGTTCCCGTTTTACTTTAGCAGCCTCTCTCCTGAGCCAGACGCCACGAACGCCCTGTGTGCCCATACTGCCCCGACCCGGATTGGCGGGAGCCCCTTCTAGGCCTTTTGGCACCAATAGAACTTCAACATAGACTTTCTAAACCCCTGTAGTCCAAGTCACATGACTCAGGTCCACCAGTTTCTTGCTCAAATGCCATTTCTGCAGTACTCTGTCGCTCTTTGGCCTTTACCCACCCATGTTTTTTCACTCTGTGGTGCCCCGAGTACTGTGACATGCACAGGGGACTCTGTGATTGTGATCACGCAAGAATGAAGAAACAGACAGGCCTTTGACAGGATGTGTCCGAGTCCATTGACCAAGGAGAGAGAGGAGCAGCATGCCCTCTGCTTTTGGCAAAGTTTTTTTTTTTTTTTAAAGATTTTTAAGTATGTACGTATGTACGTACGTATGTATGTATGTATGTACGTATGTATGTATGTGTGACTGCTGAGGGTGTGTGTATGTGCAGTTCCCGTGGAGCCCAGATGTCCGACCCACTGGAACTGGAGTTGCTGGTGGTTTGGGAGCTGCCTGGTGTCCTCTGAAAGAGCAGTGTGTGCTCTTAACCACGGGGCCATCTCCTCAGTCCACAAGGGACAGCTTTGAGTATTACAGTGGGGGAAGGTTACACAGGCTAGAGACGGGTCTCTTCCTGTAGTATTTTTTAATCATTAACCAGGACAAGTTTCTTAGATTCCCCCCCTCCCAGTCCATTTTCACCCAAGATATTTTCAGATGATTTCAGGCATGTAAATCTATGAAGTATATAAACCAAGCATTTAAGCCACGTAGGGGTTCATACATGTAATCCCAGCTCACAGGAAGGTGGATCTCTGAGTTAGAGGCCAACCACAGCTATAGAGTGAGAATCTGTCTTAAAACAGAAAAAAAAAAACCCAATTCTTTACTAATCATATTTTCCCCCCTTTGGTATATGGCATATGTATACTTTTAACATTACAGATGAAGACAAATTTGCAAACTAACAAGATAACTGCTTGTTTATATTTACATAGAAAACTAAATGTTGGCTGAACATTCGAAGGCTTCGTCAGCATTTTTTAGAACTGGCTGATAGTTTGATTTTATAATTATCAGTTTTTGAGGATGCTATTTTAAATATATCCATAGTACAAAGTGGTAGAGGTATGTTTGGGGCCACTTGAGAAGCTGTTGGAATTCTATCCCAATTCTAAGCCAAAATTCCAGTTACATTTTTTTTTTTAGAGATGAAATTTAAAGAATTCAAATTTCAGAAGTTTAGAATCAAATATTCTAATACAATCTAATATTCTAATCCAAGGACACAGGACTGATGGACAAACACATACTGAGGAATTATGGGAAGAATAGTCACCCTTTACTTTCCCTAAGGAAACCATGGCACATGTAGGAGGCATGTGTATGGAGAAAGCATTACAGTTCCTAGTCTGTGTGCTCTTAAGCACTGAGCTTTAGTCCCCCAGGGGACTGAATATTACAACGGGGAAATCGTGTTTGAGGCAGCCTTTGTAGGCACACAGTGTTCTGGGGGATAGTGTCTGATGCAAAGCTTGCATGATACATGCTCTAAAGGCTGGGGTGAAGTTATGTGACGCTGGAAGGGCCATGGGCTTTGTCAAGTGACTCTGGTTCTTCCCAGCAACCCCACAGGGTGATGGAACAGGGTAGGGGTCTCCGATAGGCTTCCTGGTCTGGCTCTGGAGTAGTGACTGGTGTCTGCAAGATGTGACTAGACTTCTCAGCAGGGAGCTACAAGTTAGTATTTCTACTATTCAGTCACAGCCCCCTCCCCGACCTCCACCGCATCATCTGTAGTCTGTCTGGACAGGCCAAAGCAGCCAGTGGCACCACCCGTCACCTTATTTGTATCACTGTTCCTGAGCCAGCTGTTAGAGGCCTCTTCCTCTTCTCACAGGTACTTGTATTCCCAGGTCTGGTATAGGGCAGTGCTGGGCCCTGTGACTTCATCAGTTCCGTTTCTACCAATCCAAAGGGCCCTATTCCCTCCTGTGAGACCTCAGGATCCTGATTCACCTCCCCAGCCTCTCCCAGACCCCCAGTTTTTTTCCTGTTGCATTCCATTCAGTCAGGTTAGCAGGTCAGGTGCTCTGGTAACCACAGTAGGGCAGGTAACAAGTTCTCCATCTCCTGATGTCACTTTGGCCATCCCCTCCAGACTCTGACTGTTGACTTCATGCTTTAACAATGCAGCAAGTGTGAAGGGTCTGATGTCTCTGTGGCTAAGTCTCATTATTCCCTTCAGGCCTCACTGGGGTGCAGGTAGAAGCAATCTCCCCAGTAGCCACCTTGGTTCTGAGCATTTCCATCCAGTAATACCTCTGACCAAAGTCTCAAGGGGCCTCGAATCTACTATGTAGCCAAGAATGACCTCGAACTCCTTTTTCTGTTTCCACCCTTTAAGAAGCATGACTTATTTTACATGTATGGTGGATGTTTTGTCTGCACGCATGTCTGTACCATGTGTGTGCATGCCAGCAGAGGCCAGAAAGAGGGTGTGGGACCCCCTGGGACTGGGGTTTCAGGGGGTTGTGAGCTGCCGTGTGGGTGCTGGAAATCCAAACCTGGCTCTCTGGAAGACTAGCTAGTGCTCCTAACCACCGAGCCATCTCTTAAGCCCCTGGTTCTACCTTCTGGGTGCTGGGACTACGGCCACCTGCTATGTGCCTCACTCATGCTAATCAAACAGTCTACCCACTGAGTTACGTTCTCTCTCAATTGAAATAGTTTTTTAAAAGTTATTTTAGAGATGGAGACAGAAGGATCAGGACCGTCTTCCACTACTTGCTGAGTTCAAGACCAACCTGAGTTTCTTGTCTCAGGAAAGCTAAGAACTAGTAATCCCAGCCCTGGGGTGGCCTGGTCCTCAAAGTGAGTTTTGAGGCCAGCTAAGGCTAAATAGTGAAACCCCGTCTTGATAATAATAAAAAACAAGGTAAAAACCAAAGTGTTACTTTAAATAACCACTCAATTTTAATCCTCCTAGCAAACAGGGATTGTCAGCTGTCTCTTCCTTGTGCAGACAGTTGCTTAAGGCAGTGTCCATAGGCCTTGTACATATTCAAGCATGCTCCAGACTTACCTGAGGAGTGAGCGACCAGCCTGTGAGGAGCGGGCCTCTGATACCACCACTTCCGCAGTCAGGAACTCACCCTGCTCCTTGTACCTTCCCTCTGTGCCCTGGTTCCAGTCATTTTGGGCCCTTAGCCTGGAAATGCAGCCCCCCAATTCCAGAATAGTCCAATATGTTGACTCTGGGCAGGGGCAAGGAAGACATCCATGGGCCCACGCCTGCTAAGGCCAGCTCCTTTTTCTACCGCATGAAGGGAGAGAAAGCACACAGGGAAAAGCACCCAGGAGCAGTGGGACTCACTGTGCTTTTTCTCTCTGATTTTACCTTTTATCAAGTGGGCAAGGGTGGGGACAAGCACGAGCTTTGACAGCTGGAATGTGTAGGAATCTCTGGGTTTCCTCCTTAACTAAGGTCAGTCAGCTGCAGCCAAGAGTAAGGGTACCAATGTCTAAATGCTGCCTAATGGCATTTGTTTGTTTGTTTTTATGGTTTTCTTAGACACAGTTTCTCTGAGTAGCACTGGCTGTCCTAGAATTCACTCTGTAAACCAGACTGGCCTCAAACTCATAGAGATCTGCCTGCCTCTGCCTCCCAAGTGCTGGGACTAAATGTGTGTGCAACCATGCTGTTTAGGTTGCTTGGTTTTATGGATTTATTTTTTATTATTTTAATTATATGTGTGGTGTGTGTGTGTGTGTCTGTATGGTGGTATGAGATGTGAGTGCACATGACCACAAAGGCCAGAGGACAAAGGCTTTGCATCCCCTCTGGAGCTGGTGTTACAGGCAGTTGTGATTCACTTGACTCAGAGCCTCTAGAAGAAGTGTACCTCTCGGATGTCTGAAATTTTCTAGAGTTGACGAGAGATTGTACACAGGCCTTGACCTCACGGATTGATCAGCTTAGAGCAGTGGTTCTCAATCTGTGGGTTGTGACCCCTTTGGGAGGTCGAAGGACCCTTTCACATGGGTCTTCAAAGACCATTGGAAATATTAGATTATGTATTATGATTCATTAACAGTAGCATAATTGCAGTTAGGAAGTCGCAGTGAACATAATTTTATGGTTAGGGGGGTCAGTACAACATGAGGAACTGTACTGGGTTCCTCATGTACAACTCTAAAGAGCTGTAGCATTAGCAAGTTTGAGAACCACTGGCCTAGAGGCTGAGGGGACCCAGAAAAGCACAGGTTCACAAGGCACCTTTCCTAGCACCCTGGACAAAGCCACAGACAGCGCATGCTCAGCGCATGGAGAGATGGTTCAGAGGTTAAGATCACAGGCTGTTCTTCCAGAGGTCCTGAGTTCAATTCTCAGTAACTGCGTGGTGTCTCATGATCAGCTATGGGATCTGGCGCCCTCTACTGGCAGGTAGGCATACATGTGGGTAGAACATTATATACATAATGAATACATCTTCACAACTTTTTATAAGTGATTTACAATTTGTTTATAAGTGAACATACAAGAACAGTAGTTTAATAGTGTTTATAACTGACTAAATGATAACAGTGTTATAATAGTATGTGGCATCATCTCCTTTTATATGGGAACAAAGACATTTGATGATTGAATTCTCCTATTCAATTTTTAAACATTTATGTTATTTATTTATTCGTGCATGGGGGTGTGCACACATGTCACAGCACACGTGTGGAGGTTAGAGGACAACTTGCAAAGGTTGGTTCTTTGTTCCCACCGTGTGGAATACAAGTCAAGTCATGGAGCTTAGCGGCAAGCACCTTTACCTACTGAGCCATGTCGCCAGCCTGGCTTCAGCTATCAAGTGCACAGTTACTAATACAGAGAGGAACATACATTCGGAGACATACACTTGGTGTTTCTTCGATCCACAGTGATACAGAATAGGACATTTTCTTTTTCTTTTTTTTTTTGGGGGGGGGTTTTTGTTTGTTTGTTTGTTTTTCGAGACAGGGTTTCTCTGTGTAGCCCTGGCTGTCCTGGAACTCATTCTGTAGACCAGGCTGCCGTCGAACTCAGAAATCCGCCTGCCTCTGCCTCCCAAGTGCTGGGATTACAGGTGTGCACCACCACCACCCGGCTTAGAATAGGACATTTTCATTGCCCTGAATTGACATGGAATGAAGGTCAGGAAAGGGCAGAGTCCAGGAAACTTCTAGCTCCTGCCTGACTTCCCCCCAGTTTCAAAGAGCCTCCTTCAGTTCTCAGGGAAGCTTCTGAAGGTTTCTGTTTACTTGAAATTACACCATTTATAACTCCTTCTGTCACTGCAGTGGTTCTCTAAAGCAGAGCGAGCGACCCCTGGAGGTTGAAATAAGTAACTGCCTCCGTCAGGAGCAGAGCGTAAGGAAATGCTTAACCCAGCGAGTGGTCCTCTGGCGATGCTTTAGGGACTGGGTGGGGTTTGGGGGTGGTGGTCATAGTTTGTTTCTCAGCCTTTTGACATTAAAAACAAAAATGAGAAAAACGCGAGGCTATCGGTGTCGCTCTCGTGGCTTCACAGGATTTCACAGCTATGTCCTGTTGTCAAATTCAGGGGAAAGGTCACCAAGACAATCCCTTACAGCGTTTCTCAGAGCAAGCCAAATACTCCCCATCGAAGTAAAGTGCCCATTATGGAAACAACGATGTTGTCTGGCTTCTAGCTCTGAAGCGGCCCAGTGTCCCAGCATCCCGTCTTAGCCTGCCAGTGATTTCAGGCACTTTCTCACAGCTGCGTGTTTGACGAGGACGTAAGGTTGTGTTCCCAGGTTATTGACAAGACACCCTCCTAACTCAGCAGCAGGACCAAAGGAAAAGTCCACTTCTCAAAACTCCACAAACCAGACCCGTTTCAGGATGGAGTACGCTGAACCCCACAAAGATAGACGATCTCACCAACAGTCACCCTTGGCTGGGATTAAGGATCAGGGCTTGCCTAGGACGTGAAGCCATAGGTTTGTCCCTCCAGTACCGCACACATACATACAGCAATTTATTTTTGGCTTTTCCATATGTGTGGGCTAAAACGACATTCAGATGTTTTATTTTATTTTATTATTTATTTCGAGGCAGGATCTCACTAGGTTGCTCAGAATAGCATCAAACACACAGGAAGCCTCCTGCTCCCAGCCCTGGGCATTTCCATTATGGAGATACTGTCATGCCGGGCTCCGTTTCTGGTGATGGCTGAGTTCACTGAGTTGAAACACTTCTGACTGTGGGTCATTTTTGCTTGTTTATAGTGGGATTATAAGCCACCCACCAGTTACCCTTTTACCCATGTATCTATTGATATCCCATCATCTTTATTCTAGGTTTAGTCAAGCATCCCATACGTTATACCCTGCTGTCATATTTATTAAAAAAAACATTTTCTAATTCGTGAGCTATAGATGGAACTTCTCATCTTAGTTGGAACAGGCCCAAAGCCACCAAATGCTAGAGTGGTCAGTATGATCCCTAGTCTTGTCGGGTTTACATTTAAGGACTTATTTTATGAAATCCAGTTGCATTCTGGGTTTATCCTCCCAGTAAGAAAATGACTGGATGAGCAAAATATATTAATAGTGCTGGAAAGAAGCTGGGACTGACCTTAAAATAGCAAAGGCCATCCACAGTGCCCTGGGACTACCAAGGAATGTTTTCTTTGCAATAAAAAAAAAAAAAAGAAAACACTCCATTTCAGAAGTATCAGAAGCAGCATCTCCAATCAGCTGCTCAGCGCAGAGCCGAGGACTAAAGGGATGGTGGTGAAGTGGCTGAGGGAGCTGAGGGAGAGCGTGGGTCTGCTGTGTACACATTTCGTAATAAAAAATGCATTGCATGTTGTTCCTAGGCATGTAATCAGCTCATATTTAAGCAACAGGAAGAAGGAGTGAGGAGGGACAAAAGATAGGAAATGGGGGATGCTGAAACATTCCTGAAAACCAGCTCTCGGGAGTCTGAGGCAGGAGCATCGAAAGCTGGAGGTCAGGCTGAGCTATACAGTAAGACCTTGTCTCAAAAAAAAAAAAAAAACAAAAATAGAAGAAACCCAGAGAAGGAGGGAGATAGGGGTGGAGGATAGGTGGGAAGAGGAAGGGGAGGCAGGGGAGAAAGTGGGAATCTCCATGTCTAAGCCAAGCTTCACCCGCCTTGTTGAGGACCCTCTAACTCTTATAGGATGCCATCTTTAAAGGACTCGTGGGACATCCCTCTCTCAACTGGTCCCATGATGAGTTCTCAAGGTGCAGAGACTGAAAGATGCTTTGAAAGAGAACATGGATGTCCCCTATATGGACTAACATGTTTCCCTCTGACGCATCCAAAGCACAGGACAGAGGAGGTCAAGGGAGAGGAACTTGAGAAGTATTGATAACAACAGTATACACAGTTTATAGTACCTCTCAAAGACTGCGCTGGGTCTTACGGTCTCAAGGGTGGATTTGAAGGGCCGACTCCTTAGGTTGCAGTCTGGCTCAGCACCACCTATATCTTATAACCTTTCTAGGCTCTTACTTCTATCTGTGACAGTGGATTGACAACAGTGGAAGATGATAGTGTTTGGGACACGCAGAGCTTAGTGCTGGGAAGACAGGTCTCTGGGCTAGAGTACGAGCCTAGCACATATGAGAGCCCAGATCCAATCCCCAGGACTGGAGAAAAGTACTAGCTCCTGTTAAGCCCTCAGTGGGCAAGCGTGCCATGTGCTCAGTGTGCCTTGTCATTTATTTCCAGGAGGAATGAAGGACTTCAATCTCAGCGAGCCACCAGTTGAGAACAGAGAAAAGTGGTTACATAACAGTGTTATGTTCCCATAGGGGATAACATCAGGCATCCTTCCTTGGGGATGGGGATGTCCTAGCAGAAGGACATGAAGGCAGGGAGAAGTGTGTCACATTCTCCCTCGAGGCCACCACTGGCTTTTCCTCGAAGACTTTCTGCAGTGCTTCTTTTATGGACTTCCTACTCCTCTTCCTCCTCAGACTGCCTACCACAAAGTAGACAATTGGGTTGACACTGCAGTTTATATTGGACACCAGGTCTAGGTAGAGGAGGGCTGCCTCTATAGAATCATCATTAGAATAGTAACAGTAGCTGATGAGAAACAACAACTTCACGGGCATGGCAAAGGCGAGAAACAGGATGACGGTAGCCACGATGATCACATAGAGTTTGGCCGGCTGACGTGGCTTCAGGTTACAGCAGATTTGGATGAAGAGGATCAAATTAGAGAAGACCATGAGAGGGACGAAGACCAGGAAAGTCAAGGTACTGGAGAATATGTACACATACAAGCATTCTGGGAACTGGGGATCCCCTAGCATAGAGCAGAAGAAGCTTTCCAAACCAGACACGAGAAAAGCGAGGGCCCACAGCAGTGTACAGGCCACAGCCGACTGGTGTTTCGGGCGTCGGCAATGGTACCAGATTGGGTAAAGCACGGAGAGGCACCGCTCCACACTGATGGCCGTGAGGAGGTGCAGGCCCATGTTGTAGCCAAAGATCATGAAGAGGATGATATAGCTCATTAGGGTGAAATCGAAGATCTCGAAAATCTTCACTATCTGAATGCTGGATGAACAGAGGAGGACCATGAAGTCGGCAACGGCGAGATGCAGGATGTAGATGGTGTATGGCTTCCTCTTGATACAGAAGATCAGGAACCATATCAAAAGGCCATTCCCAGCCATTCCCAGGGAACAAATGACCAGAGTGAGTGAGGTAAAAGTGTATTCAGTCACATACTCCAAATACCAGGTGGTTTCATTTTCGCTTTCATTTCCGGTGGATTGTGTGGATTCCAGAGGACACAAGGTCGTTGCCAACGGCTCCATCCCAGGGAGATCGCTTTCTCTGTGGCCTCCTGTGGTCAGAAATGGGAGGTGGTGACAGGTGCTCTGCATCTCAAAATGGTTTTGTATTACTGGGGAGGCGCTCTCCCACACTGAGGAATGAGGGAAGCCAGAGCCCCCTGCCCTAGCTTCTTGTTTTCGTGCCCAGGCTCATTTCCCCTGTCAGCTCTCTGCCCAGTAGACGCCCCTGACACGTCCACATGCCCTCCGCTAACACTAGGACTGACTCCCGACCTCTGCCCCAGCTACCGGCACCTTCAACAGTTCTGTTTTGCTCATGGATGTATGGGAAAGCCCTCCATGTTTCTTATGTCTAAGAGCTCTTACCAGAATGAGGAGACAGAATTAGGAACAGGAGTTTTAAAATGATACATGGCAATACATTGATACAATTTAAACTGTGGCTGGGGACACAGCTCAGAAAACTGTGCAGCATGGGGATCTAAGTTTGGATTGCCAGCATTCCCAAAGGAGATCGGGGCGTGGTAGCAGGTACCTATAATCCCAGCGCAAGGGAGTGGAGACAGAAACATCCTAGGGAGTCTGTGGCCAGCCAGTCTCACTGGAGCATCAAACTCCAGGCACACCGAGAAACCCCCTGTCTTAAAGAATAAGGTAAGCAGGCTGGGGAGATGGCTCAGAGGTTAAGAGTGCTGACTGCTCTTCCAGAGGTCCTGAGTTCAAATTCCCGGCAACCACATGGTGGCTCACAATCATCTGTAATGGGATCCGATGCCCTCTTCTGGAGTGTCTGAAGAGAGCAATGGTGTACTCATATGCATAAGTAAGCAATCTTTTAAAGAAAAAAAGTCAGTTATGTCACGTGGATATGTTTTTGCTTTGATCCCAGGTGTGGGATATGGGGCTGCTTCGGGTCATCCACAGCAGCTGACTGTGACTTGTCTCATGCTCTGGCAGTGTGCATGATTTTTGCCAGCTGAAGATAGTTTACATCTGGAATTCTGGGGAACTCTTCAGAGGGTAGGTATATAAATGCCAGAGCCCCGAGAAAGGAAGGAGCTGCTGCGCCCCTGTTCCTGCTGGTTGCTGCTGTTGTGGTTTGTCACATGGTTTGTGAGCAAAGTTGGTGAGAGGAAAAGATTGGATATCCTGATAGCAGAGACCAAACTTGCCTCTAGGAACTCAGCACCCCTAATCAGCAGGAGTTAGTCTAATGAGACCGACTCTTCCTTTCCCCTCTAACCTTCTTTCTTGCCTACCCAGCGCTGTGGGGTTGGAAGGGATGGAAGTGGAGAAGGGTGGTGGGTAAAAGAACCCAATAAAGTAGCCTAAAAGAAAGGTTACAGTCGTAACCCACTGAGGGATGAGAAAAATCCTCAGTGGGGCATTCCCTTCCTTCCTCCTTTCCTTCCCCATGTTGGGCTGGCTCCACTCATGGACCTGTCAGTACTTGTATCCATGCACTGGCTCTTGGGTCTCTCTCATCAGCCGCCAGCCTCAGGGGGTAGTGAGTATGCTGTTCTACCCTACCTGCAGAGGGATGGCTCACCCACGGTTCTCTCAAGCTTTTCCCTGTGACCTGCACCCAGGATTTAACGGAGGAGAGAGAAAGCAGGAGAGGTGGGTCTTTCATGTCCCTGCATCTCAGGCAGCCTGTGACTCTGTCCTTCTCAGAGCCCTTCCTGCTCTCCACCCACAGCCGGATCTTCTCTCCCCACTGATGAACCTAGCCAGCCTTAGGGTGGGAGTGTCTCAACAACTTCTGTGGATTTGATAAAATGCATGACTTTTATGGATGAGAAAAGTAAATTAATTTCACAGACTGTGGAGAATTCAGAAGGAAGAAAACAAAACCCACTGGCTTTCCTGTCTGACCACTCCAAAGATCGCTGCTTCCTCTGTTGTTTGCTTTGAGACGAGGTTTTGTTGTGTAGCACAGGCTAGCCTCAAACTCAGAATCCTTCTGCCTCCACCTCTTGAGTGCTGTAGCTACAGTAAGCATGTGCCACCTCTCCCAGATGCTTCTTACTTCTGATTGACACACGTAACGGTACACGTCTGTTGAATGCACGGTGCTGGTTGAGCACACGTGAACGTGTGAAGTAATCAGGTGGGTGGCATCTGTCATCACAGACTGTTTCTTAGTGTTGAGGACATTTAGCATCTCCTCCACTATTGATCTGAAACAGTCACCTGATCATTATCAATCAAAGACTACTTTTTTTTTTTTTTTTTTTGGTTTTTTTCGAGACAGGGTTTCTCTGTGTAGCCCTGGCTGTCCTGGAACTCACTTTGTAGACCAGGCTGGCCTCGAACTCAGAAATCCCCCTGCCTCTGCCTCCCAAGTGCTGGGATTAAAGGTGTGCACCACCACCGCCTGGCTCAAAGACTACTTCTGTCACAATGTGGACAGATTTCCTGGAGACCACAGACTGTGTGGTTCAATAACCATCTTCAAAAGTTACACTTTATTTATTTAATTGTGTGTGTGGTGTGCACATATACTACAGTTTGCACATGGAGTTCAGAAGACGGCATATGGGACTTGGTTCTCTCCTTCTACCACGTGGATTTTAGGGATGGCGCTCAGGGACGGAACTCAGGACATCAGGCTTGATTGGCAAATGACTTTAAGTATCTATACCTACCTTTATACATTTATTATGTTATTGATATTTTACTACAATTAAAAATTCTTCACAATGAGTGTTGATAAATACAAATGTGGTTTTATCTTTTGTCTATGCTATTGTAAACACATGAGGTGTTAGCAATTCTCCATGTATATGGGCCATTTAAAAATATTTATCATTCCTGTGTGTCTAATTTCTCTCTTGGGGTGGATTACTTCAACAACAATGACTTATGAGGGACTTTACGGAGAGACTTTAAGGCTTTGGATCAGAAAAGCATAATAGACATGAACACAGGTCTTAGACTCAGAGATCTGGGTTTAAATTTCATCTTCAGGACAGCATTATTTGCCCTTGGACAGGTTTTATTCTGTAAACCTGTTTCTCTGTCTGCAAAGCAGAGAAAACAATAACAGCAGTTTCCATAGTTATGGAGAAAAATAATTAATTTCTTCTTCCTCTTTGCCCTTTTGGCCTGTTCTCTCGCTCTCGCTCTCGCTCTCGCTCTCTCTCTGTGCATGTGTGTTTGTGTGTGTATGTGTGCGTGTGTGTGTTTATACCTATGTACATGCGTGTATGTTGATATGTGTGTGGAGGCCAGAGGTTGACATTTGGCATCTTCTCCCTAACTCTCTACTTTGTCTATTGAGGGAGAGCATGCTGGTTGTAGGTTTTTGTCAACTTAAACCAAACTAGAGTCATCTGGGAAGAAGGAACCTCAGCTGAGAAAATGATGCCATCAGGTTGCCTGTAGGCAAGTCCATAGTACATTTTGATTGACAACTGGTGTGGGAGGGCCCATCCCACTGTGGGTGGTGCCACTTCTGAGCAAGTAGTCCTGGGAGGAAAGGTAACTGAAGGAGAGCCTGAGAGCAAGCTAGCAAGCAGTATTCTTCCACGGTCTCTGCCTTGCTTTCCAACTCCAGCTTCCTGCTCTGAGTTCCTGCCCAGACTTGCTTTCATGATGGACTGTATACTGTAAGGTGAAATAAACCCTTTTCTTCCTGTGTTACTTTTGGTTATGATGGATATTACCACAATAGAAAGCAAACTAGGTGGGGCTGGAGAGATGGCTCAGTGGTTAAGAGCACTGACTGCTCTTCCAGAGGCTCTGAGTTCAATTCCCAGCAACCACATGGTGGCTCACAACCATCTGTAATGAGATCTGATGCCCTCTTCTGGTGTGTCTGAAGATAGTGACAGTGTAATTCTTTAAAAAAGGAAAAGAAAAGAAAGCAAGGACTCAGGGTGTCTCACTGAACCCAGACTTCAACAATTTAGCCTCTCTTGCACTAGAGGTTCTGTCTTTGCCTCACAAGCAGACATCACACGCTTCCAGATTTTAAATGGCTTCTGGGATCCCAAACTCTGGTCCTCACCTTTTCAGACAAGTGTTTTACACACAGAGCCACCTCCACAGCTCGAGATTTACCCTAGATTATTCTAAGTTCTGGACACAGAGTACAAAAACATGTCAGTCCCCAGCCTGACAATTCTCAAAAGTGGGGTTCTCAGTATGGTAGAGTGCCTGCTTATCTCTCACAAGGTTCCAGCCCCTGCACCACAGAAACTAGGAATGGTGTTTTATACCTATAATCTCAGTATTCAGGAGGTACGGGCAAGAATCTCAGAAGTCAATGTCATACTCAATAACTTGAGAGTTAGAGGCTAAAAGAAACCCAGCAACTGTGCACAAGATCAAGCCACTCCATTCTAGCATGGAGTGGGGAGGGGCTCACAAGCGACCACCCTTTGCTGAAGAGCTAACAGCAACTGATGACTGCTGGAAGATAGGCAGCCAGCATTCTTTAAGGTTATGGCCCCCGGTGGGTCAGCTGTGCTCCAGTGATGGTCTCATACTCCTAAGAACAAACAGTTCAAACTGGACTCTGTGAGTTATTAAAAAAAAAAAAAAAAAGGACACAAAGTTGCGGGGTGGGTGTGGATCTGAGAGGGGTTAGGTGAGGAGTAGGGGTAAGTGTGATAAAATCACAGTGTATGCGTATGAAATTCTCAAAGAACAATAAACAATTTTTTAAAGGTTGTTTTTGGAAGCAGTGTAAGAGAGAACTTGCACACTGAAGCCCTTTCCTGCATTACTCATCCTCAAAATGAAGCTATCTAATAGGGAAAAAAATGATATCCAGAAGTTTTAACTGGTAGGCTTAGCCCTTAGCGAGGTGGTATATTCTCAGTATTCTGTTTCTTCTTGGACAGAATGTTCTGGATGCTCTGCTCATATTTTCTCCTCTTGGGAATTGGGGTCCTTGCTGGCCTATCTTTTCTATGGCTTAATTGGTCTTCTCCAGGTGTAGCCCAGACCCCCAGGCAGGCCACTTTGGCTTTTCATGGGCCGATTCAAGCACAGGGAGTACAGATCCTTCCCTTTCAAACCGTATTCTCTTCTGTCTCCTTCTCTTCCCTAAGTCCACTCTCACAACCCTCTGCCCAAGGGCAAAGGGTAAGAGCAGAATTGGGGGTGGGGGTAGGGCAGAAAGATCCGACAGGGATCTTTGTCATAGAAGGAGCCACCAGGGAGCCACTTGCAACAGCCTGCCTTGGGGCTGAGTGTTAAGTGCAGGGCAGTGTGATATATCAGTGCATACTCGTGGCTAGCCTTCCAAAGAAGTCTGAACAAATAAGGGAATGGGGCTGTCCACACTAACCTTTCTGCCTGGATGCAAGTGTATTAGTAAACTAAAAGGAACTTACTTAAATTGTATGTCTTAATATTCTGGCCATAGGAACAAAGCATAATTTAAGAGAAAATGTAGAGCTGGGTGGTGGTGGTGGTGGTGGGGTGCACGCCTTTAGTCCCAGCACTCGGAAGACAGAGGCAGGTGGATCTCTGTTAGTTCAGGGTCAGCCTGGTCTACAGATCGAGTGTCAAGATATCCAAGGCTATACACAGAAACCCTGTCTAGAGAAACAGAGAGAGAGAGAGAGAGAGAGAGAGAGAGAGAGACAGAGACAGAGACAGAGAGACGGAGATAGAGAGATGGAGTCAGACAGACAGACAGAGACAGAGAGATGGAGACAGAGACAGACAGACAGACAGAGACAGATAGAGACAGAGAGACAGAAGATGAGAGCTGCATTAGCATATAATCATACCAATCATTCAGATTGACTGATTCCACATGGTTGTTAAGGACCCCAGAGAAATTGGAGGCCATCCTCATGAAACACGCTGAGGATTCTGGGCTCTGAAGTCCTGTCTCAGTCCCTTAACGTGCCACCATACCAGTTCCTGTAGGCAGGTACCCTTCAACCTCCCGTCTGCTTGCAGATACCTCAGTCAACACCTGTCTGTAACTATCCACTGTAGAGAGCGCAAGAGGGCATAGAGGGAAGGGGGAGTGGAGCTTGTCTTTGAAGCAGGGTACAGTCTGCAAAACCTGCCAGGGACAGTGCCACATGTTCTGGTGGCAGCTGGGCAGTCGCCTTCCCAGTTCCCCTGCCCTGTTTTGGATTTACACCCTGGTGTCTGGAACATGTTATTTACAGTCTTTACTAATGAGTTCGCTCAGCCTCTTTAAATCCAGTCAATCAAGGAAGCCCAGCGGGAGTTAAATGTGCTCGCATCTGTGTGATGGTTTGCTACTAGAAAACTACAAAATAGAACAGAGACACATTTTATTTCGGGTGCTGTTTCAGCGCCCCAAACCAAGTGTCGCTCAGTGGGTGTGCAGAGCCAGCACCGTGCACACTGTGCGCACACCTGTGAGCATGCCCACACACATATGGGGCACGATTATTAGGCGTGCTTTTAATTCTTTTATGGTGCTCTTAAGGGAGGCTCTGTGGTTGTAGTCAGACCACAATACCCCTGTTTCAGAAGACAAAACTCCCTAAGGCAGCCCTTAAAATTCTCTTAGAGTGGACTCTCTTTCCAACCAGCGTGGCCCTCTTTGCAGAGGGTTGGGGAGGAGGAAGGCTCCCGCACACGCGAGTCACAGAGATCTTTCTGGAACGGGCAAGTGGGAGCACTCACGGTCTGCTGCTGAGGAGCCACTCTGGTGATCTCTGGTTCTTCCCTCAGGGCTTGCTATTTCTGCTGGTTCTCATACCCTGTTCAGCAGACAAGAAGGTTCTGGAAGGCTGAAAGAGCGCCCACACCAGTCTGGCACCGGTCTGTTCTCAGAGTCTTATTTTGGCTTCAGATCTGGACAGTGAGATTTGGATTCCTGTTGGCAAGCCCTGAGGGCAAGAGGGCGGGGCCAATTTTCCTCGGAGACCTGTCAGTCAAACTAATAAACAGCCACGAGACACTTTTGGTAGTTTCATCAAGTCTGGGCTAATGGGAAAAATATCCTAATCTATCCCAGTAGGAGCCTGACACTGCATCCCTCTCTGGTTGTTAGTGAACTGGGTATGCGCATCAGCACTCTGGTTGTGAATACCGTTGTGTCCTCCATCTGTCTCACTCCTGCCTCCTGCATCTGTGCTCTCCGCACGGCCCCTAGAGTAGCCGGTGGAATGCTCTTGGAGTGGACTCTCTTTTTCCAGCCAGCGTGGCCCTCTTTGAAAAGGGCTGGGGAGGAGGAAGGCTCCCTGCGTACTGGGAAGGCCATCCTACAGGCACCAACTCTCAGCCCTCTCACTAGAACAGGTACTGTGGGGTTTCTTGGCCCATAGTTACCCTCTTTAGGACGACTGTGGGGAGGCCGACCGTAGAATGAAAAATGGTCCCAAGGGATGTTTGCTAGGGCCTGGAGCATCGAGCTGCTGGTCCTGTCCCAGCCAGTGTGTCCATTCTTGGGGCTGTAGCATTGTCCAGTTTTCATGAGATACCAAGAAGGCAGACGAAAAAAGGCATTGAGGAAAGATCGTGGTGTCGCTAGCTACCTCCAGCAGGCTGTGTGTGTACATGCATGTGTCAGGACATCCCGTGGAGGTCAGAGGATGATGTCTGAGAGTTGTTCTCTTCCACCACGTGGGTCTCAGGGATCAAACTCAGGTTGTCAGGCTTGGTGGCAAGTGTCTTTACTCACTGAGTCATCTTGCCTGCCCTACTTGAAGATTTATTCTTTTAAAAAAGTCAATGGTATTTGTGGAAGACTCCCCCACCACATGAGTCACAGCCTTTGTAATCCCCCCCCCTTTTTTTTGGCTTTTGAGACAGGGTTTCTCTGCGTAGCCCTGGTTGTCCTGGAACTCACCCTGTAGATCAGGCTGTCCTTGAACTCATTGAGATCTACCTGCTTCTACCTCCTGAGTGCTGGGATTAAAAGCCTCGGCTACTGTTAGCATTCCCTCTAGGCTCCCACCAACAGTTACCTGGCAACAGTCAGGGAGGCCTGGTTTGCTATAAAAGAGGCTGGTTGGCCCCTCCTTGATCTCTCTGAGCCTTCTCTGTCTTTCTGATTCTCTTCTCTCCCTGATCCCCTTTTTCATCTCTCTCTTCCCCCTCCCCCCTTCCTCCACCACCTGTTTGGCCGGTCTCGTCTCTCCTCTCCTCTCCTCTCCTCTCCTCTCCTCTCCTCTCCTCTCCTCTCCTCTCCTCTCCTCTCCTCCCCTCCCCTCCCCTCCCCTCCCCTCCC
>NW_021604663.1:3494849-3511123 GCF_004785775.1 Grammomys surdaster | reverse complement strand
TCTCTTCTCTTCTCTTCTCTTCTCTTCTCTTCTCTTCTCTTCTCTTCCTCCTCCTCTTCCTCCTCTTCCTCCTCTTCCTCCTCTTCCTCCTCTCTCTCCTCTCCTCCTCCTCCTCCTCCTCCTCCTTCTTCTCTCTCTCTCTCTCTTTCTCTCTCTCTCTTTCTTTTTCTCTGTCTCCACTTCCTTCTCTACTCCCCTTCCCATGCCCTAAGTAAACTCTATTTTATACTATACTGGTCCTATGGCTGGTACCTCAGGGGGAAGGGGTACCTCAGCATGGGCCCACCGAGGCTCCCCTCCCACCTCACCACACCGTGCTCTATAGAACATATCCTGCACTTTTTATAAAACACAATTGCTACCATGCCTGGCTGTGATACCTCTTCCTTAGGTTCGTGTGTGAGAGGACTGGAAACGGACTCAGTTCTAATCAATAAGATGTGGCAAAGCTGATGGAACACTGTCTCAGTGCCATCTAATTTGTTGTTTTAGTTAGACAAGGTCTCCTATAGACTAGCTCACCTTGAATTCCTAATCCTCCTGCCTCCACCTCTCATCTCTTTCAAAGGATTGCACCACACCAGTGAGAAAAGTCACAGAAATGGCCTCTCTTGGTGCCAGTATTCCCTGAGTCAGCCTTCTTTGCTGTGACAGAATAACAGAGGCAACAACATTAAAAGAGGGAAGGCTTCCTGGGCTCACGGTTTCAGAGGTTTCAGCCAGGGTTACCTGTCTATAATGTTTCAGGGCCCAGCATAAGGCAAAGAGACCATCATGGCAGGGAGCAGAGATGCTCATCCAAGAATCAGGGTACTGGGAGCTGGAGGTGTGTGTGAGGGGGAGGGGTGGAACGACCTGTGCCACATACCCTTTTAAGAGCACATTCCCAGGGACTGTTTTTTTCTCTGAGCCTCTCTCCTAAGGTTTCAAGCATGTTCTAGCAGTTCCACCAGCTGGAGAATGAGCTTTTCGTGTGTGAGCCTCAAGGCACATTCCATAGCCGAGCTGTAACAAGACCTAAAAATCTCACCTTACAGTCATACTTTAGTTCATGTTACTATTCACAGGTGTAACAAGCCCCTAGACCTTTGTAGACCTCCATTTTTTAGCACAACTGACTCCATGATGACAGTGCTGTAAAACTCAGCACGTAGGCAGTACCAGTACCACTAGTCAAAACAAAAACAAACACCTGATCCATCAACGTCTGTAGCTCTGGGAAGATCTCTAAATGTACTAATCTTGCTTTTGGGTTCTGTAATTCTTTTTCTGCATAAATGTTCCTGTTAACTGAAGTTTGTCAACCCAGAACATTGCTTTTTTTTAAAATTTTTATTTATGTATGTATGAGTATTCTATGTATATATATGGTGCATGCCAGAAGAGGGCACTAGATCCCAGTTCAATGGTTGTAAGCCACCATGTATTTGCTGGGAATTGAACTCAGGACCTCTGGAAGAACATACAGTGCTCTTAACCACTGAGCCATCTCTCTACCTCCATGGTTTTGTTCTTAAAAATTCACCCTGAAAAAGGCTCAGTACTACATGGGGATCTCCAACACCGAGTATAGTTGCCAGCCAGCCAATAAAGACTTTTTTTTTAAAGATTTATTTTCTACACTGTTGCTGTCTTCAGAAACGCCAGAAAGAGGCATTGGATTCCATTACAAATAGTTGTGAGCCATTATGTGGTTGCTGGGAATTGAACTCAGGTCCTCTGGAAGAGCACCTGGTGCTCTTAACTGCCGAGCCATCTTTCCAGCCCCAATAAAGACTTTCTATTGGCTTAAACCCATGTCTGAGCAGTCCTTCTCTGGCGAATACCCCTTGTCTTATTCTGTAGCTCAAGTTGGCCTGGAGCTCACTGTGTGGTCCAAAATGGCCTTGAACTCACAGAAATTTTTCTGTTTTAGTCTCCAGAGTGTTAGGATTCTAGGCACGGAACAAACACAAGTGAGTGAATTCCTCTGCCTGTATTATTGTTTTACACTTTGAGATAGGGTCTTTTGTAGTCCTGAGTGACCTCAAACTCACTATGTAGACAAGGGCGTCCTTGAATTGCTGATCTTCCTGCCTCTTCCTCCTGAGTGCTGGGATTACAGGTATGCATGGCCATACTTGGTTTTATGCAGTGCTAGAGATGGAACTCAGAACTTCACCAGTGCTAAGCAAGCCCTCCATCAACTGAGCCAGTCTCTAGTCCCAATTCTATTTCTTAAGAACAGCTACTATAAATTACTCTGTCCCCTTTACCCCTTAGTTTAACAGTAACAAATATATTCTTCTGCTTTTGCCCAAGAGTGTGGACTGTTCCTGATCCCTTCTAGTTTGGGTGGACAAACATTTTGCTTTTCTATGTCATCGTCTTCATTTCCTGTCCAGCCCCAGGAATCCTCTCCTTTTTTCTACTTCCAGAGTGCAGGGATTATAGCCGGTTAACCTGGGTTCTTGGAATACAAACTCAGGCCCTCATGCTTGCCTAGTAAGCACTCTATTGACTGAGCTGTCAAGTCCCCAAATTGAGTGTTTCATGACATAAACTTATCTGAGCATAAATTGTCACGTAGCCTGCTAAGCAACATTTATTAAAAAAAACAAAACAAACAAAAAAACAAAAAACCAAGCCAACCAACCAACCAACCAACCAACCAACCAAAAACCTACCACTTGATGGCACCAGCAAATAAGGAACCCACTGAGGCTTCTTGCTGCCTTTTGGCAGAGTACTGTGCATTTTCCCAAGGGCCAGGGAGGGATACTATTTTTTGAGGTGGTTTTGAAGTAGCTCTGTTCTCAGAGGCTCTTGTTGCCTGAGGCTGGAGCTATGTTATCTGAGAAGCATGGTCTAACAGACCTCACCACCCAGCCTGAGTTAAATGCAGAATTTCAAAGTTAACTGTGCTGCCAGTGGAAGAAGTGTTCTGGGAACTTCCAAGGCGGGTCTGTAAAAATATCAGTGGTCTCTCACAGAGAACCAAGCATAGGGTGTTTATTTTAAGATGGGTCTGGAGGTTTGGGGCTGATGTGGGCAGGGCAGGGAGGGGGAGGTGGGAAGGAGAAGGGAAACTAACTAGTCACTTCTCATGGCAGATGTGGGGAGGGTTCCCCCACCAACAGATTTATTTGTTCTGTGCAGACACTATCCTGATGCCATATAATCACATATAATCATAATTCAGTTCTGACATGGTCCACCCGGAGTTAGTGTACTCCACCTTGAAGGCTCTGTCCCTCAAGACTGTAGTCTCCAGGGTGAGACTTCTGGACGACCCATAAGCCAGGGTCCTTCTTCAAGTTTGTTAGTGTGATCAGAAGACTTACAGAACACATTAACTTACGTGTTCCTATTGGTCGTAAGGCTAAACCTCAGAGCAGCCAGTGAGGATGCTCAGGTGAGGAAGGTGGGGAGGAACAGAAGCTTTTAGAATTTCTGTTCATTCTTTAGCCAGCTTTCCAAGCCACATCCCTTTAGACTGTTGCACAGATGCACCTTGTTAAATCCCTGGCAGGGGCATGTGAACTCTACCTCTGCCTGCCTCCTCTCAGTGAAACTCTCAACCTTCTAATGCAGCTCCTCTGGTAAGCAGCCTCCCTCCTTAAGGACTTTCCACACACTCCCCAGGAACACAGGCTCAGTTGAGGCTGAGGGGGCTTGAAAGTTATCAAACAGTGTCTCTCTTTCCACCCTTTAGGATGGCTGTTACACACACACACACACACACACACACACACACACTCATACACACACATACATACACTCAGGCACACACATAAACATATGTGCACGCACACATGTGTGTACACATGTGCATGTGTTTGTGTGTGTATGCAAGTATTGGTGAGGACATAAGGCATCTAGATTTTGGGAATGGAACAAAATAAAGAAAGCTACTGGGGCCTATAGGGAGGAGGCTCCAGGTATGGACCTCCCCCCTGCAAACCCCAGTATGAATAATTTAGGATAATTATTGCTTGCCATTACAGACAGAGCTAGAGAAGTTACCAAAAGCTGAGATGGCTCTCTCCTTTTGGTCACTTTGTGCCTGAGTTCCTTTCTGTATCTGGAGTGGCAGGAGGGAGAAGGGGGGTTCCCTAGTGTGGGTCTCTTCCTGACCCTCTACCCACATGCTAGCCATGGGCTTGTGAGCTTGGCACAGCAGTCTAGGTATTCTTCAGTTTGCCTCATGGACTCTGCTCATAAGGGAAGGGAGACGGAAAGCACCTTTAGCACGGGGGTGTCAATGGCAAGACAGAGGCCAGCACATGATGCAGGGGACCAGGGGTGGCAGCACTGCTGACTCACCGCACATCACGGAGGCAGCAGCCACGGCTTGGTGGAGCTAAATCTGCCACATGCTTTTAGCTCATGCAGTTGTTGGCCCAGCTTAACAGCCTTTTTTTTTTTTTTCCCTCCTGGAGATTTGGTGAGCCAGCTAATGTTCCTTTAATAAGTGCTCCTTCTACAGAAGTTGGTGGTCATTTGAGTTGCCTGTGGATCCCTCCATGCTTGTAAAGTTCAGGACCAAAATTCCATGCAGAGTGCTGATTCCACAGGCTCCCGAGAATCATGAAGGAAGAGAGAGATTCAGGGCTTGATCAGCAAACATGTCTCCTCCAATTCTATAATGTATAATGTATTCTGAGAAAAGATACGTTCTAACTATCATGATCTTGTTGCTTTGACAAAAGCAACTTGCAGAAGAAACGGTTTATTTGGGTTAAAGTTCAGGGGATACAGTGTATCATGGTGAGAGGGTGTGTTTGCAGGACAGTGGGGTGGCTGGACATGAGGCACTAGCTGTCAGAAAGCAGTGAAAGATGAACACTGGGACTCAGCTCTCGTTTCCCAGGACCCCAGCATATGGAACAGGACTACCTACATTTAAGGTTGGTATTTCCACCTCAAGTAACCTAATGTAAAAAAATCCCAGCATGCTCAGAGGCATTGTCTCTTTAGTGACTCTATAGCCATCAAATTGACAATACTAACCATGACAGCAATCAATTAAATATTCTCAAACAGCTAAGAGAGAAGACTCTTGTTTCCAGCATGAAGATATGTCTGAGGGGATGGACAGACCAGTTACACATTGTACATAATGTGTTGAAATGTCACTATACCCTAGATGTGTGTGATGGTTTGTATATGATTGGTCCAGGGAGTGGCACTATTGGGAGGTGTGGTCTTGTTAGAGTAGGTGCGGTCTTGTTGGAGTAGGTGTGTCACTGTGGTGTGGGCTTTAAGACCCTCATCCTAGCTTCATGGAAGCCAGTTTTCTAGCAGCCTTCAGATGAAGATATAGAACTCTCAGGTCCTCCAGTTCCCTGCCTGCCATCCTCCCACCTTGATGATAATGGACTGAACCTCTGAACCTGTAAGCCAGCCCCAATTAAATGTTGTCTTTATAAGAGTTGCCTTGGTCACGGTGTGCAGAACAAAGTAACCCCTAAGAAAGACAGAAGTTGGTACCAGGATTGGTATCCTGTTACATGTCACCTAAAAGTAAAAATATTTTATAAAAGACAACTCCAACAATTCAAGGTCTAGTCCCAGAGGAATGAATCAACAGAAAGCAATTTTTTTCATGCAAGATTGAACAGGGGAGAGATTTGGACACAGGCTGCTACAAGATAGATGGAACTGGAAGACATCAGTAAGTGGAAGAAGCCAGTCTCAAAAAGGAAAAGCACTGTCTATAAGTTATTGTAACAGAATAAACAGTGGAAAGGAGGAGATTATCCACTTGGGCTTGGTGCCGGGGGTTTCCGTCAGTCTATAGTCTTTTGCTTTGTTGCTTTGGGGCCATTATAAGGCAGAACAGCATGATGGGAGCACGGAGGAGAGCAAAGTGGTTCACCTCATGACAGACAAGAAGCAGAGAGAGAAGGACGGAGAGGAAAGGGCTGGAGGATGGATACACTGCCCATACCCTGCCTCATTCAACCAAGCCAACCTTCTAATGCTTCCATCCCTTTCCAACAATGCTCTCACACTGTGACCCCATCGATGGAATGATCTGATTGATCTGATCACGAAGTCAGAAGCTGCGTGATCCCGAAGCTGGCAACTGGTACCTGAGCCTGAGCAGGAGAGTGTACTTACACATCATGTCTCCTGCCACTACAGATGGTTCCTGAGGAGTAAGAGTTACAGGGAGAATGAAGGGTGATGACTGGGAGGAGGGACTGGACCACGGAGAACATAGTATTTTAATGAGCAGAGCTTTCCTTTGGGAAGATGAGAAGGCTCAGGGGACAGATGGCGGCAATGGCTGCACGGTCACGTGATTGTACTTAGTGGAACCGAGGAATGATTGGAGTTTCAGTTTCCTGAGCTGGGTAAGAAAACTGATCTCAATGCCTTTCTAAAGCTCCCAGCAGGGAAGTTACAATTCAGCTCTGTAACTTGAGTACCCTGGTTCAAATTTCTGTGTGTTCCCCAACCCCTAAAACTACATTGAAGTCTCAACTGCGGGCTCATTTGGAAATCAGATCATTGCAGTCAATACAGGTCATACTGAAATAGAGTGAAGTCGCATTGATTTAATCTAGCCTGATTGGTACCCTGATACTGTAAGGGCAAGGCCATGGGACAACAGAGGCAGAGGAGTGTTGTAGCTTTAAGCAAAGGATGCCACGGCTTGATACCCACTGGAAGCTCAACAGAGGCAAGGAGGGCTTGTACCAAGCCTCAGATGGAGCCTGGCCATGCTGGCATCTGGATTTGTTCTCTTGGCTTCTGACACTGTGTGAGAATATCTTCTGTTTTAGGCTACCCAGCTTGTGAGTTATGGGAGCCCCAGCCAATGGGCACAGAAAGTTTTCAGAATGCCTGCTTACCACCACAGCCTCCCCTCAGTGCTAGACATTTTGCTTTCTCTGTAGCCCGCCAGTCAGGCTGACTTTATCAAAGCCCTCCTTTCTACAGTTTGCAGTATAAAAACCATGAACTGACTTATTGAAGATTTAAATGGAACTCCTAATTCAAGACACATGTGTCTCGCTGGCAGTCCTCACTCAGCTGCCAGAGCAACAGCTGAGACATTTGAGCACTTGCTGGGGACCCTATGATCTGAGTGCGTCATTGTCCCTATCTGAAGCTGAGGCTTCTGGAAGTTAAGTGACTTGCTTCAAGTTGGCAGTGGTGGAGCTGAGTGGGGACTCTAGCCGGCTGATGTCACTGTCACATTTGGCCTCATGGCTCCGCGTTTTCTGTTTTCACACACCCCACTGGGAAGCTCCATGCACCTGCTTGCTGAGTTTTGCTGAATGAACAGCATGGAGGTTCAGAGCTGGCTGGAGATGGAGGCCTTACTGAGTGTCCCTCCAAGAAGGTTGGGGTATAAAGCAAATAAATGAAGCTGTCTCCACAGAGTGGGCTGGAATACCTGCCCTGTGGTAACAGCAGGTGGTCCAACCCTACTGACCCTGTTAGCTAGAGAGAAACCCTCAGATCTGGTATCTAGCAAGGGAGCCCCCAGGGACCGTGCGTCTCCTCCAGGGAAGCAATGGGTGAGAGAGAAGGATTTCTCAGGAAGACTGTGCCAAGGGGGCCATGTGGGTCTGTGGAGTTGGTCAGCTTCCCAGGTAGACTGTTCTTCTAGAACTTTCACTCCAAGTTACTGTCTTGGCAATCCCTGTGATTCAGAACCATTTAGGAGATGTTCAGGTAGATCCCATGAATCTTGGCAAGATCCTGGATTGGGCTGGCTTTTGTTGCACCAACAGTTTTCTGACTGTGATCTTGGATTGGAGAGATTCATGAGAAGCCAAATACATTTCCAAGAAGTCATGAGATGTTGTGCTTTGTGGAAACCTTCTCTGTCTAGTTCCCCGCCCCCCGCCACACTTAGGACCCCAACCCCCCAACTCCCTTCCACGTCTGTACCTGCCTGTCTCAGGGCCCAGAGAACACTGAGGCTTGTGCCTCCAACAGGGGCCTAACCTGGGCTAATGTGTAGGGGTAGCCAACTGCTAAAAGGTATTAATGAAGCTCCATTATCTCCTATTGGCCATGAGCACAAGGCACCTTCTCCAGCATGTTCTCATAAGAATGTTTGTGAGGAGGGCTTGCCTACATTGTTTCTCTAGTCACCCTGGTAGGTCGGAATGAAGAAAGAGAGGACAGAGAAGAACCACAGAGACCCACACTGTGTGGTCAAGCCGAAGGCATCAACACTAACAGTAATCCTCTCCCCTAAATGCTGGCTGAAGTCGGAACAAAGTTAAGGTCATTTCTACATATTTATTGTGTTTCACTTACACTTTCCTGGCAGGACATATATTTTTGTTTTGTCTTCTCCAATTTGGAAACTAAGCATAAGCTAATGTGGTGACTGTTCAGGAATGTTAAGTTCTGACCTTCTGGCTGTCGATGAGGGCCCAGAATTGGGACATTGACTTGCCCATGGCGAACCCCACAAAGTGCGTAAAGTTCAGGTGTTGTACTGATTAATCTTAGACCAACACAGCAAAGTTATCTGCATTTTCACCTTTGCAATCTGCCACCAAAATTGTTTAGTAAGTGCACACGGGTGTGGTAGGTAAGGCACTCTTACGTAAGCTGACAGAGTGGACCAGAGATGATGAGGATATTGTAGTCTTACCAGTAACAGGGCTGGATTGTCTGAATTCTACTAAGTTATCACCAGGGAGTGGTCGCTATTAACCAGAGGGCTCCAGGTCACTCATCACAAGGAAGCAGACACTTGTCAGACTATCAGCTGGCTGCCATACCGTGTCCTTACGGCGACAATCAACACAGTTTCTCTTTCTCAAATGACTTACGGTCTAGATCAGAGAAATTAAGTTAACACTCAAGAAACCAGTCTACGGCTGGGGAGATAAGTATCTCTGAAGTAAATTGCCCACACCCCACATAATAACCAGGTGGAGGTACATTTATAATTCCATCACTGGGTTCTAGGACGTGGAAACAGGAGCCCAGGGCTCAAAGACCAGCCAGTCTAGTTGAAATACATGATCCAAAATCATTGTCTCATAAACTAAGGCGGAGTCGCTTTTGTGGATGGCCCCAGACCCAGAAGTATATGGACAGCGTGAGGTGAAGTGGGTGGATTATGAAATGAAAATGACAGAACATAAAAGAGAATAGCAGATCTGGGAGGAATTAAGGGGAGGGGTCGGGATGAGTAGGAACAAATGCTTATATGAAAGAATTAATACAAAAATAATAAAGGTGGAGAGCAATAAAGACACCCAAAGTTGACCTCTGGAGTCCACATGGCATGGACAGGCGTGCATGCTTGTACACACACCTGCTCACATGCACACAGACACACACACACCTGCTCACATGCACACAGACAGACAGACACACACCTGCTCACATGCACACACATAGCTGTTCACATGCACACACACATATCCATCCATACATACCTGCTCACATGCACATGTACACACATGCACACACACACCTGCTCACATGCACATAAACTCACTCCTGCTCACATGCACACACATGTACACACATACCTACACACACATACGCAACCATTGTAAAACAACCAATATTTTAAAATTTCGATATGAATTCTAAACACAATTTAAAATTAAACTAATTTGGGGATTTCTTATTTAAGGTTTTACTTCTGTGAACAGACACCATGACCAAGGCAACTCTCGTAAGGACAACATTTAATTGGGGCTGGCTTACAGGTTCAGAGGTCCAGTCCATTATCATCAAGGCAGGAACATGGCAGCATCCAGGAAGGCATGATACAGGAGGAGCTGAGAGTTCTATATCTTCATCTGAAGGCTACTAGCAGAATACTGGCTTCCAGGGAGCTAGGATGAGGGTTTTAAAGCCCATACATAGCCTTAGTGACACACCTTCTCCAACAGGGCCACACCTTCTAATAGTGCCATTCCCTGGTCTGAGCATATACAAACCATAACAGGGGATTTCACCAATTCTAAGTTAATGAGGCTAAGTTGCTGCTTTGAGGTGTTAGTTTTTATATGAAAATGCAAACCAGACACACAGCAAGTAGACATGTGGAATTTAACACATACCACCACAGAATTTGGAGAACCCTCCTGGAAGGATTCAGGCAGTGTTCTTGAAGTTCATTTCTCTGTGTAAGAACACCAATCGAGCTGCTCTTATTTGGATGTGACTCTTTTTCTAGTATTGTTGAAGAAATTACAAATGAAAAAACCACCATTTTCCACAAAACAGTCATGGGTAGAAAAGAAAAATGAAAACAACTTTAATGGTACACAGGGTTGGCCTCTGACTAAATTATTTCAGGCAACCAAATGGTGTATCCAAAGCAGACCAAACGTGTTCTCAGGATCTCTAGCGATTAACCCCTGTGGTGGTTAATACTGTCAACTTGAGGGAGTCTAGAATGACCGTGGGGACATACCTCTGGGCATATCTGTAAGGGAGTTTCTAAAATGGGTAAACAGAAGCGGGAAGACTCACCCTAAGGCAGATGATGCATTCTGTGGGCTGTGGGGTTTTAGACTGTGTGGAAGGGAGAGAGGAGGCGAACACACACATTTGTCTCTCTCTGCTTCCTGATTGCAGGTGCTTTGTAGGTGTCCTGTGGCCAGCTGCCTCTCATTCCAGCTGCTAAAGCAAACCCATCCTTCCTTAAGTTGTCATTTTCTTTCTTTCTTTCTTTCTTTCTTTCTTCCTTCCTTCCTTCCTTCCTTCCTTCCTTCCTTCCTTCCTTTCTTTTTTTTTTCCAAGACAGGGTTTCTCTGTGTAGCCCTGGCTGTCCTGGAACTCACTCTGTAGACCAGGCTGGCCTCGAACTCAGAAATCCACCTGTCTCTGCCTCCCAAGTGCTGGGATTAAAGGTGTGCGCCACTACTGCTCGGCTTCCTTAAGTTGTCTTTCTCAGGGATTTCCTCACAGCAAGGGGGAAAGCAACAGATCCGGGCCTACTATCTAGTTTATAACAAGCACTGTATCAATGTGGCAAAACCGGACGCCGCCCTGAAGATTCAGAGTCTCCATGCAAAGCCAGAGGGTGTTGTGGGAAGTAGTGTCCATGACCCACGAAGCATGGCTTCCAGCAGTTTATATCTTTTCTCTTTGTACAGCTGATGAGTATCTGCAAGGGAAAATTTAGAAGTTATATGTCTATGAAGGCTAAAACAATGCTGGCCAAGTATGCAGGGCTGAGTCCAGGGAAATATTTAGAACAGCCACTGGCATGGATAGACTCTGTGTCCCAAGGCAATACTCCAAAAATATTCTTTCTCACAACTGGACATTTTTTTCTCGATGTTTGGACAAGCACATGATCATAATCCAGACAAGTGGCAAGGAGGGCAAAGTGCATGTGTCCAGTAAGGCATCTTCAGAGGACAAGAATAAAAGTGATGTTTATCAAAATTTCAGAACCCACCTGTCCTAGTTTCCTTTCTCCGGCTGTGATAAAAGTACTGCCCAAAGGCAGCATGGGGGAAGATTTGTTTGAGCTCATATATCCCCATCACAGGTCATCATGGACAGGACCTCAAGGCAGGAGCCTGGAGACAGGAGGTAGAGCAGAGCCAGAGGGACATGCTGCTTACTGACTTGTTCCCTGCTGCATACTTAGCTTGCTTTCTTACATAACCTGGCACCACCTGCCCAGGGGTGGCATTGCCTGTCATGGGTAGTGCCCTCTGTATCAATCATTAATCAAAACAGTGCCCCACAGACTTTCCTATAAGCCAATCTGATGGAGGCGTTTTCTTTTTTCTTTTTTTGGTTTTTCGAGACAGGGTTTCTCTGTATAGTCCTGGCTGTTCTGGAACTCACTCTGTAGACCAGGCTGGCCTCAAACTCAGAAATCCACCTGCTTCTGCCTCCCAAGTGCTGAGATTAAAGGCATGCACCACCACTGCCCGGCGTGTTTTCTTTTTTTTTCTTTTTTAAAAAAATCTATGTATATTGGTGTTTTGCCTGCATGTACATTTGTGTGAGGGTGTCAGGCCCCCAGAACAGAAGTTACAGACAGTTGAGAGCTGCCATGTGGGTGCTAGGAATAGAACTTGGGTCCTCTGGAAGAGCAGCCAGTGCTCTAAACTGCTGAGCCATGTCTCCAGCCTCAGTGGAGGCATTTTCTTATGATGCTCCCACTTTCTGGATGACTCTAGCATGTGTCAAGTTGACAAAAAACTAACCTGCATGCTGCTCAGTACTGTGTCTGTGGATGTGACCTCATTAGGACCCAGAGAAGGGACTTCTTGTTTACGAGGAAGTTTTATTAATTGGTATCTGTAGCAACAATTGGTAATTCCAGTATTGGTAATTTTTTTAAACGTTTGCCAACACAGTACAGGAAAAATGGCAGATGTATTTTTAAAATGTACATTTCTTTGGTGTTTATGTTATTTTTTTAAAAGATTTATTTATTTATTATATATGAATACACTGTAGCTGTCTTCAGACACACCAGAAGAGGGCATCAGATCTCATTACAGATGGTTGTGAGCCACCATGTGGTTGCTGGGATTTGAACTCAGGACCTCTGGAAGTGCAGTCAGTGCTCTTAACCACTGAGCCATCTCTCCAGCCCCTTTGGTGTTTATTTTTACACGTTTTTATTGGGCAGTCTTAACGTGTTGGCTGGAGATTTTCATAGATTAAGCATGTTAATCCTTGCTGGCCTGGATGCCACCTAGTGGACACACAAGAGAACAGAGAAATCCAGGACTAACTTTGGAAAGCGCTTGAGCTTCCTGTGGTTAAAGTATCAGAATGAGGCTAGAGATATGGCTCAACTGTTTAGAGCACTAGCTGGCTGGCCTTACATAGTTCTTAATCATTTCTAATTTCAATTCCAGGGGGATCTGATGCTCTCTTCTGGCTTTCAAAGACACCAGGAATCTACACAGTATGCAGACATACGCACAGGCAAAATATCCATATGCATAAATAAAATAAAATAAAATAAAATAAAATAAAATATCGTGATGCTCTGATGCTGTAGGCCGACATAAAGTCCTCCATTTACAATTAAGGTCTTTGTTTGGAGGAGGTCTTGCTATGCAGCCTATGCTAGGTCCAAATTCCTGCGTATTCAGCTTCAGCTTCCTGAGTATAATTAATTTCTTAACCTATGCTTTCCCACCAAAGATTTCTAGCAGCAAACACAAGCTACTTGAAAACGTTTTGAGTGTAGGACAGCGGAGAGCAGAGGAAAACGGAAGTGATTGGGGGAAACAAGCCTGTCACTTTAACACGTGACTTGAAGTTATTAAAGAAATAAACGTTAAACTTTATTCGTCTTGGAGTTTTCGAGGAAGGCATTTCAGTTGGCCATTCCACGTGGGCTCCGGCACAAACGTGGACTTAGTGTCTGTAGTTCAGTAGCAAGCCACCTTCTTAGACACTGAAGGAGGGACATGTGACCTTTTCAATGACAAGCTCAGCTATAAGAGTTCTTTATACTTGTATAAAGGCAAAGCTTACTACACCCAGTGAAAATTAAATCTCTTAGTTTTCCCTTTGGCCTAACTTGGTAAGTGCACATACCCATGTAGGCTGTGTCCCAACCTACATGTGGGACATCGGGTTCCCTAGTCAGTTTGACATGACCAGTGAATAATAATCAGCTTTCTATCACTATATGATAGAATGTTCTACATTAGATAACGTCTATGCTGCTGCCTGTATCTGTGAGTCTGTGCTTTTTATTTCAGAGTAGTTTTATATTATATGGATATAGATCAATTTGATTGATCCTGCTTATTTTTGATGGGTATCTTAACTGTTTTCACATTCTGATGTTTTAAAAAAGATTTATTTATTTATTTATTTATTTATTTATTTATCTTATGTATACAAATACACTGTAGCTGTCTTCAGACAGACCAGAAGAAGGCATCGGATCCCTTTACGGATGGTTGTGAGCCACCATATGGTTGCTGGGAATTGAACTCAGGTCCTCTGGAAGAGTAGTCGGTGCTCTTAACCACTGAGCCATCTATCCAGCCCCCACCCCAGATTCTTATTTTTATAAATATGATGGTTATGAATATTCTCACATGAGGATTTTGGTGGCTATATGTATTCTTTTTTCTTTTTTAAGATTTATTTTTAGTTTGTGTGTGTGCAGTACCCACAGTAACCAGAAGAGGGCACAGGATTCCCAGGAACTGGAGTCTGCAGATGGCTGTGATCAGCCTGATGTGGATACTGGCAACAGAACTTGGGAGAGCATCGAGCACTCTCAACCTCTGAGCCGTTTCTCCAACCCTAGATTTTACTTTCTCGTGAATAAATAACTAACAGTGAGATCCTGGCTCATAAGGCGTCGTGCATGTTTGCGTTTTAAAGAAATTCCTGCCCAGCTTTGCCAATTGGTTCTGCATTCCCACCAGAGCTGCTCAAGTTCTGATTGTCCTCTCTTCCCCCACATTTGGTTTGAATTCTTTTGTTTGCAATCTTTTGCACCCACATTTTAGCAGGTATGCGACACTATCTCATTTAGGGTTTAATTTACGTTCCTCTGATGATTAATGTTTTGAGCACCTGTTCATGAGCTTGCTCGCTATTTGTTTAACTTCTTTTATAAAATATTTGTTCGATGGGGCTGGAGATACACGTCAGTCGCTAAGACCATGTACTACTTTTCTGAAGACTTGAGTTCAGTTCCTCAAGCCACATCTGTAACTCCAGCTGCAGGGGATCTGACAGCGTCTTCTGGCCGTAGCGGATATCAGGCACACGTGTGGTGCACAGACATGCATGCAGGCAAAGTGCCCATGCCCATAAAAATAAAGTTTAAACATTTAAATGTTTTGCCTGAATGTATTTCTGTGGACCAAATTTATGCAGTACCTGTGGAGGCCTTAGAGGGCGTTAGATCCCTTAAGACTGCAGTTACAGATGCTGGTGAGCTGTCATATGGGAGCTGGAAATCAAATCAGGCCCTTGGGAAAAGCAGTTCCTAACCACTGAACTACTTTCCATCTCTGAATAAATATATATTTTTTTAAAGTTTAAGCCGGGCAGTGGTGGCGCACGCCTTTAATCCCAGCACTCGGGAGGCAGAGGCAGGTGGATTTCTGAGTTTGAGGCCAGCCTGGTCTACAGAGTGAGTTCCAGGACAGCCAGGACTACTCAGAGAAACCCTGTCTTGAAAAAACAAAAAAAAAAAAAAAAAAAGTTCAAGATCATCCTCAGAGACGGGGTGTGTTTGAAGTCACTGTGGCCCTTTTAACTGCGATGGGCCGTGCTATGGTTCCTCATGCCTTATCAATTCATCTAATTATTTCCTCCTGCTTCAGACTGCTTAGCCCTGTAGTCACTGCACCAGTGATTCCGAGGATCCCAGAGAGGCCTGTGGTTATTTCGTTTATGTTTGATTTAGCATTTTCATTTTGGATCCAACGGTGCACTGCCTGTCGGCTGTAGCCATTTTTCCTGGCTACCCGCAGTCTGCCGAAGGGGCGTGGCCAGGGAATTCTCAGGGCCCTTAGCATAAACGCTGTCTTTGCTTAGGACTAGCACCCATTCTGGGTCACTTGGTGTTCTCCTCATTGCTCAGAAAAAGCTCTTCTCCTGGGTGGGAAAAAACTTCCTTTCAGACAGAGGATGTCAGGGAGCTCTCGGGGCTGGACCCAGTTCAGGCTACAGCTGTGGCATCCTCGCTACATCTATCTTCCTAAACCAGTTCGTTTTCTCTTCTTATACCTAGGAGTCTTCTACCTTGTAGAGTGTTCTCACTAGACCTCACCATGTGGGCCTCTTTAGGCCAAGCACACGAGGAAGGTGAGATAGTTCTCCTTCGGACTCGATGTCTAAGAAATGTGCTCTGAAAAATGAAAATCCTTGCTTGGGACAGATCCAGCCAATCCCTGTACAGCGTTAGGAAAGAAGATTGCCCCAGGCTGGTGGGATCAAATGGGCCTGGGAGAGTTTCATTCTCGGGGGTTTTATCTTTAGCTTTTATCTATCTGGTCACTGAGATCTGAAGACTCTGTTGCAGGACTAGAGGGCAGTGGGTGGGAAGGTCCTGCCCCGAGAGCCTGTCAATCAGGAAGATGGGGGACTGGTTCTGCTCTGAGAGGCTGTCAGTCAGAACCGGGAGATACAGAACTGCGTAGCCAATTTTACTCTAGTCAAGTTTGGAAGATAGGATTTCTAGCATCCCTGGAAGTCAATTCTGTTCCAAACGGTATAGCAGGACAGTGTACACTGGGCTGTCAGCATGTTCTGTGAGTCTGACCCGTCTACCTTCTGTCTCTCTAGTTACCAGCTCTTCTTTTTCCTTTTCTTTTTTTTTTTTTTTTTGGTTT